>NC_044551.1:47304600-47330877 GCF_007565055.1 Rhinopithecus roxellana
AGTTTTGATTGAGGAGATTCCTTTTTCAACATATCCTCATGAGCTGCCCAACATATCACTTTGCAAACACAAAAATACAGGTTAGCACAACTGTCCAAGAAGGTAGGGTGGAACCTGTGTGATGAAGAAAGTAACACATCAGAATGCAATGTCGCCAGTGAGCTTCTCTCAGTGTATTATCTGAAGATATATCCTGTTTCACATGGTCCCCTGGGGCCTCCCAATCTCACTTTGCAGATCCTCCACGAAAAGAGCGTTAGAACTGCTTCCTGAGAAGTAAGCTGTTAACTCATTGGAGCAGGAATCAGAGATCACAAAGAAGTTCGCAGACAGCTTCTTTCCACGATTTGAACTGGTGATATTTCCTATCAACATATCCGCATGCCTCATGCATTCAAAGAAGTCCTCATAGGTTCCTCCAAAAACACTGATAGCGGACTGCGTAGAAATATTTGAACTACTGGAGAGATGAATTCACACATCACCCAAAAGCTTTCTAACAACAAGCGTCTTGCTAGTTTCAATCTGAGGTATATCCGCTTTGTCACCGTAAGCTTCATGTAAGTGTGCAGTAGAAGGATCCATTCAGATTTCAGAAATCTGTTGTTAGCAAATGAACACGAAGAAACCAACGGGTAAAGTTCTGCGGTTGCACTCACACATTGAAATGCAGTTTCTCGAAGGTTCTTCGAGTTTTGGATCGCGGAATATGTTCCTTTTTCACATAGCCACAAAGAGCGCCCAAATATACTCTGCTGAACACAAAATAACAGAGTGAGCAAAAACTGTTCCAGAAGGGAGGGTGGAACTCTGTGTGATGAAGTCACCCATCAAAGCAATCTCTCAGTAAGAGTCCTCTAGTTATTTGTTCTGAAGATATATTCCTTTCCACATGGCCCCTATAGGCTTCCAAATCTCACTCTGCGATATTCCCACGATAAGAGTGTAGCAAAACTGTTTCCTGTAGAACAAGACTGTAACTCTGTGACCGGAAATACAGATTCACAGGAAGTTTCTTCAGAAAGCTTCTCTCACGTTTGAACTGCTGATATTCCTTTATAGGCTCTAGGCTTCAATGCGATCAAACAAGTCCTTCTCAGTGTCCTCAAAAACAGTTGATAATGGATATGCTGGAGAACATCACTGTAAACTCTTGTGAGTGTGAATTTATTCTACACATCACAGCAATTGAAGTTTCTAACAAAGCTCTTTCTAGTTTTCATCTGAGGATATTTCCTTGTCCCATAAGCTTTATTGGGTTGCAGAAGTAATCTTTCCATTTGCAGATTTCCAGAAAAACTGTTAGAAAAATGAACACTGAAGACAAACCGTGTAACTCTGTGAGTTGCATTCACTACATTTTACGAAGTTCATAGTTCTCAGAAGCCGTCCTTCCAGTTTTGGATGAGGAATTTCTTTTTCACCTAGCCTCAAGAGCCTCCACATAATCACTTTGCAAAAACAAGATAACAGATTATGCAAACTCTTCCAAAGGGAATTGGCAAACTCTGGGGTGATGAAGTCACACTATCAGAAAGCAAATCTCTCAGTACGCTTTCTCTAGTATATTCTGAAGATATATCTTTTCCAACATGGGACCTATTGGTCCCAATCCACTCTGACAGATTCCACGAACAGAGTGGTTAGCAAAATCCTTCCTGAGGACTAAGCGTAAACTCTCGGGAGAGGAGTCAGAGATCACAAAGAGGTTTCTCGAAGGTCTTTACGATTTGAACTGTATATTTTCCATATTCACCGCAATGGCCTCAATGCGATTCCAATAAATTCCTCCTCAATTCTTCCTCAAAAACACAGATAGCGGACTGTTGCAGAACATAGTGTAACTCTGAGAGAAGAATTCACACATACCACCAAGATGTTTCCTAATCAAGCTTCTTTCTAGTTTCATGGGATACTTCTGTGTCAACCGTAAGCTTCATACTTCAGAAGTATCCCGATTGCGATTTCCAGAAAACTGTCTTAGCACATGGAACCACGTGAAGCCAAAAAGTGTAACATGTGACTGATTGCATTCACACATCGAAACATGCGTTTTTCCAGAAGGCTTAACTTCGAAGTTTTGATTGAGGTAGTATCCTTTTTCACATAGCACGAATGAGCGCCCAAATATTCACATGCTGCTGACCACAAGATTAACGAGGATCAAATCGTTAAAAGAAGGGAGGTGTGGAAACTCTTGTGTGACGTCACACATCGGAAGCAAATCTCACGTAAGTCTCCTCTAGTATTTTATCTGAAGATCTACCTTTCTCACACCATAGGGCCCTATGGCTCCAAATCTCACTTCGCGAGTTTCCACGAAAACGAGGTTAGCAAACTGCTTCTGAGAACTAAAGATAAACTCTGTGGGAGGAATCTCAGCGACACCAAGGAATATTCTCAAAAGTTCTTTCAGTTTTTGAACTGCTGATATCTCCCTTATCAGCGTAGGCCTCAATGCGATCAAAAAGTCACTCCTCAGGTTCCTCAAAAACACAGTAAGCGGCTGCTGCATGAATCATAAGTGTAACTCGTGAGAGATATTCAACACATCACCAACGAAGTTCTAAAGAGTTCTTTTATTTTCTGAGGGTTACTTCCTTTGTCACCGTAAGCATTCATTGACGTTCAGAAAGTCATCGCATTGCACGATTTACCAGAAAACTGTGTACAAACTGAACACTGAAGACAAAAGTGAATCTGTGAGTTGCATCACACACGTATTGCAGTTTCTCAAGAGCTTCTTTCCGCCGTTTTATCTGAGGATATTCTTTTTTCCCCATCCCACAATGGAGTCTCCAAAATCATCTGCAAATAACAAAGATAACAATTTGCAACTGTTCTAAGGAAGGGAATGTGGACCGCTGTGTATGGATTCACACATCATAGAAAGCAATCTCTCAGTAAGACTTCTCTACTATTTATTTTGAAGTATATCCTTTTCCACCATGGGCCCTATGGCTCCCAATCATCACGTTTGAGTATTCCCACGAAAAGAGGTTAGCAAACAGTTTCTTGAGAACTAATGTGAACTCTGGAGAGGAATTCAGAGAAGACAGGAAGCATTTTCTCATGAAAGCTCTTTACTTTGAACGGATGCGATATTTTCCTTTATCACGAGGCCTCAATGCGTCAAGAATCCTCTTCGTTCCTAAAAACAGTGAACAGGACTGGCTGCATGACACTAAGTGGGTACTCTAGAGAGAATTCGAACACATCACCAAGAAGTTTCTAACAAGAGCTTCTTTCTATGTTTGTTCTCTGAGGATAATCTTCCCCGTTTGTCACCACCTAAGCTTTTTCTGCCTTCAGAGATCCGCATTGCAGATTTTCAGAAACTGTGTTAGCAAACTGAACACGAAGGACAAACGTGTACACTGCTGTGAGTTGCATTCACACATCGAAATCAGTTTCTCAGAAGGCTTCTTGCGTTTTGATCTGAGATATGTCCATTCCTCACCATAGCCAGAGTGAGTCCCCAAGATACACTCTGCGACCACACGAAAAAGAGTTGCAAATGTTAAAGAAGGGAAGTGGGGAACTCTGGTGTGAATGAATCACACATCAGAAAGCAATCTCTCATGAACCTTCTCTCTAGTGATTTCTGAGAATACCGTGTCCACCATGGCCTGATGGGCTCCAATCTCCACTCTGCGATTCCAGAAAAGAGGTGTTAGCAACTCGTTTCTGACTACGAGATGTACTCTGTGGGAGGAATTCACAGAATCACAGGAAGTTTCTCAAAGTTCTTTCACGTTTTGAACTGCTGATTTTCCCTATCAGCGTCGGCTCAATGCGATCCCATAGAATCTTCTCAGGGTCCGCAAAAACCAGCTGAGTCGGACTGCGCAGACCAATCACTGAGTGGAACGTCTTGAGATGATTCACATCACCAAGAAGTTTCTACAAAGCTTTTTTCAGTTTCATCTGGAGTAACTTCCTTGTCCACCAGTAAGTCGTCATTGCGTTCAGAAGAATCCCATTTGCAGATTCCAGAAAACGGTGTAGCAAACTGAACACTGAAGCAAAGGTAATCTCTGTGAGTTGCATTCACACAAGGATGATTCGTTTCCAGAAGGGGGACTTCTTTCGAGTGTTTGGTCTGTGGGATATTACCTTTTTCACCATAGCCTCACAATGAGCTCCCAATATCACTTTGCAGAACACCAAATAACAGAGTTAGCAAAACTGTTTCAAGAAGGGAGGTGGAACCCTCTGTGTGAGAGATCACACATTAAATCAAATCTATCGTAGAGCTTCTCTCTAGTTATTGTCTGAAGATAGATCCCTTTCTCACCATGGGTCCCCGTATGGGCTCCCCAAAATCCTTTTATCAGATTCCACGAAAAAGATGTTAGCAAACTGTTTCCTGAAACTAAGAATGAACCTCTGTGAGAGAATTTCATCTCACACAAGGAGATTCTCGAAATGTTCTTTCACTATTTGAAGATTGATATCTCTCTTATCCAGCTGTAGGCCCTCAATGCGATCAAATGAAGTCCCATAAGGGTTCCAAAAACAATGATACGGACGCTCATGAAACATAGAAGTGTACCACTCGGAGATGAATTCACACATCACAGAAAGTTTCTAACAAAAGCTTCTTGTCTGAGTTTTCATATTGGGATACTTCTTTGTCACCATAAGCTTCATTCTTCAGAAGTTCCCATTGCGATTTCCAGAAAACTGGGTTACAAACTGGAAACACTGAGAAAACGTGTAACTCTAGTTTGCATTCAACACATGAAATGCAGTTTCCTCAGAAGGCTTTTTCGAGTTTTGATCTTCAGGTTAATTTCACTTTTCACCATAGCCCACAAGGAGCTCCCAAATATCACTTTACAAACCCAAGATAACAGAGTTAGCAACTGTTCCAACGAAGGGATGTGGAACCTCTGTGTGATGAAAGTCACCATCAGAAAGCAATCTCTCAGTAAGCTCTTCTAGTTATTTTGCAATTTCTGAATATCCTTTCCACATGGGCCTCTATGGGATCCCAAATCTCACTTCTGCTGGCGGATTCCAGAAAAGAGGTTGAACAACTGTCTTCGATAACTAAGCAGTAACACTTGGGAGAGGATTCGACAAAAGGAAGTTTCTCAGAAGCTAAACTTCTTCACGATTTTGAAGTGATGATATTTCTTTATCACGAGGCCTCAATGCGCTTCCATAAATCCCTTCTCAGTTCCCACCCAAAAACACAGTAGTGGATGCGTGCAACTGATGAACATTCAGTGGAACTACTGGAGATGAATCACACATCACCAGAAGTTTTTTAAACAAAGCTTATTTCTGTGTCAATTTCATCTGAGGATACTTCCTTTGTCCACCGTTAGCTTCATCGTTCAGAAGTATCCCATTTCAGATGTCCAGAAAGTGTGTTAGCGAAACTGAACCACTGAAGACAACGTAAACTCTGGAGTTGCATTACAATCAGAAATGCAGTTTCTCTGAAGGCGTCTTCAGTTTTGTTGATAGTTATTTCCTTTTTCAACTCATAGCGCAAAATGAGCTCCCAATATCGTTCTTGGCAGACCAAGGATAACGAGTTGCAAACGGGTTAAGAAGAAGGAAGTGTGGAAACTCTGTTTATGAAGTCACACATCAAAGCAATCTCTCATTAAGCTCTCTTCTAGTTTTTTTCGAAGATAACCTTCCCACCATGGCCCCTATGGCTCCCACAACTCACTCTGCGGATTCCATGAAAGATGTTGCAAACTGTTTCCTGAGAACTCGATTGTAACTCTGTGGGGGAATTCACAGATCACAAGGAGTTTTCTCAAAAGCTTCTTTTCAACGTTTTGAACTGCTGATATTTCCCTTTATCAGGTAGGCCTCAGCGATCACTAAAGCCTTTCAGGTTTCCTCAAACACAGGGATAATGGACTGGCTGCATGAAACCCATCACTGAAACTCTGTGAGATGAATCACACATCACCAAGAAGTTTCTAACAACACAGCTTCTTTCTAGTTTTTTAACTGAGGATAGCCCTTTTGTCACCGTAAGCGTTTCATTGCGTCACAAGTATCCCTTGCAGATTTTCCAGAAACACTGTGTTAGCAGAAATTGAACCTGAAGTACAAACGTGAACTCTGTGAGTGGCAATTCACACATCGAAATGCAGTTTCTCAGAGGCTTCTTTCGGAGTTTTGATCTGTGGATACGTTTTTCCATTTTCACATGCCCACATGAGCTCCAACATAACATTTGCAGACCACAAGATACCAAGTTAGCAAACTGTTTCAAGTAAGGGAAGGGTGTTTAACTCTGTGTGAGAAGTCACACATCAGAAAGCAATCTCTCAGTAAGCCTTCTCCTAGTTATTGCTGAAGATAATCCTTCTCTTCCACCATGGGCCCGCTGTGGGCTCCATTTCTCACTTACAGATTCCACGGAAAAAGTGTGTAGCAACTGTTTCCTGAGAACGAGATTTACTCTGTGATAGAAATTCAACAATCACAAGGAGTTTCTCAGAAAGCGTCTTTCACGATTTGAAACTCTGTTGCACTTTCTTATCAGCGGCATCAATGAGATTCAAATAAGTCCTCCTCCCAAGGTTCTCAAAATACAATCGAGTACGCAGGACTGCTGCACGATCATAAGTGTAACTTTGTGAGATGAATTCACACATCCCAAGAAGTTTTTACAAGCTTCTTGGAGGTGTCATTGAGGATACTTCCTTGTCGACGTAACGTCTGGCGTTCAGAAGTATCCCATTGCAGATTTCCAGAAACTGTGTTAGCAAACTGAACACTGAAGAGAAACGTGTAATCTAGAGTTGCATGCATCACATCAAAATGCCAGTTTCCAGAAGGCTTACTATCGATTTTGATCTGAGTTATGTTCCTTTTCACACACGCCCAAAATGAGCTCCCAAATATCATCTGCAGAACGAAGTAACCAGTGTTAGCAACTCTTCCAAGAAGCGGAATTGTGGAACCCTGTGTGATGAAGTCACACAATCTAGAAGCAATCTACTCAGTAAGCTTTCTCTAGTTATATCTGAGATATATCCTTTCACCATGGGCCGCTATTGGCCTCCCAAATACCTTATGCAGATCATCCACGAAAAGAGTGTTAGCAAACTCTTTCCTGAGAACTAAGCTTAACACTGGAGAGAGAATTCAGAGATCACAGAAGTTTTCTCAGGAAAGCTTCTTCCCGATTTGAACTGCATGACATTTCCTTATCACATCGGACCGGCCTCTCATGCAATTCAAAGAAGTCCTTCAGGTTCCTCAAAAACCTGATAGCGGACTGTGCCATGACACAAAGTGTAACTCTGAGAGATAAATTCACTACATCACCAAAGTTTCTAACAAAGCTTTCTTTCTAATTTTCATCTGAGGATACTTCCTTTGCAACGTAAGGTTCAATTGCGTTCAGAAGTATCCCCATTGCAGATTCCAGAAATGTGTTAGCAAACTGAAACTGAACATAAACGTGTAACTTCTTCGAGTTGCATTCACACAGTCTAATGCAGTTTCTCAGAAGTTCTTTCGAGTTTTGATCTGAGGATATTTCCTTTTTCACCATAGCCAAGCAATGAGCGTCCCAAATACACTTGCGGACCACAGAAACAGAGTTATGCAAATGTTCAAAGGAGGTGTGGAATCTTGTTTGAGAAGTCCACACATCCTGAACGTCAATCTCTCATGTAAGCTTCTCTTCTAGTTTTTATCTGAAGAAAATATATCCTTTCCACATGGCTCCTATGGGCTCCCAATTTCTCACTTTGCGGATTCCATCGAAAAGAGGTTAGCAAAATGTTCTGACAACTAGATGATAACTCTCGTGGGAAATTCACAGACACAGGAGATTTCTCAGAAAGTCTCTTTCCAAGTTTGGAATTGCTGATATCTCTCTTATCACGTAGGCCTCAATCGATCAAGAAGTCCGTCTCAGGTCCTCACCAAAACAGTGATAATGGACTGGGCTGCATTGACACATACGTGACGCTGAGAGATGACATTACACATCACCAAGAAGTTTTCGAACAGAGCTTCTTTATCTAGTTGTTCCATCTGAGGATAGTTTCCTTTGTCAACCGTAGCTTCATGACGTTCACGATGATCCATTGCAGATTTCCAGAAAACTGTGTTAGCAAACGAACACGTGAAGAAAAGTGTAATTCTGGGTTAGTTTCATCACCACATACGATGCAGATTCTCAGCAAGGCTCTTTCGAGTTTTGATATGGGATATTCCTTTTTCACCAACCATAGTCCAAACACTATGCTCGCAGATATCATCGCACAAAGATAACAGATTCCAAACTGTTCTAAGAGGAGGGAAAAGGTGGAAACTTCTGGTGTGAAATACCACTCATCAGAAAGCAATCTTCAGTAGGGCTTCTCTCTAGTATTTTTCTAAGATATAATCGGTTTTCCACCATGGGCCCCTATGGGTTCCCCAAATCTCACTTGCAGATTCCACGAAAGGTGTTAGCAAAATTTCCTGGAAACGATCTTACTCTGGAGAAAGATTCCGATCCAAGGAAGTTTCTCAAAAGCTTCTTACGATTTGAACTGCTGAAGATATTTTTCCTTTATCGACCGCAGGCCGTCATGCGATCCAAAAAGCCCCCTCAGATTCCTCAAAAACAAACTGAAGACGGACGCTGCAGACAAAAGTGGTAACTCTGAGAGATGAATTGAAACTCACCAAGAATTTCTAACAAGCGTCTTTCTTTATAGTTTTTCCTCTGAGATACTTCCTTTGTCACCGTAAGCTTCATACTTCAGAAGTTCATCCGCATTGCAGATTTCCAGAAAAACTGGTGTTGCAACTGAAACCGAAAGACAAACGTGTAACTTGTGGTGCTTCACCACATCGATATGCAGTTTTCTTCGAAGGCTTCTTTCGAGCTTTGTCTGAGGATATTCCTTTTTCACCATATCCCGAATGAGTCCAAATATCACGGCATACACACAAGATAACAGAGGTTAGCAAAACTGTTCAAATGAGGGAAGGTGGAACCCTGTGTGATTAATTTCACACATCAGAAAGCAATCTCCAGTAAGCCTCTTAGTATATTTTCGAAGATATACCTTTTTCCACTCATGGGCCCTATCGGGCTCCCAATCTATCTCTGCGATCCATGAAAAGAGTGTTAGCAAACTCTTTCCCCTGAGAACAGAGTTAACTCTGTGAGGAGGTACAGAAGATCACAAGGAAGTTTCAGAAAGGTTACTGTCACAGTTTTGAACTGCTGATATCTTCCCTTATCAGCGTAGGCCTCAATTGTCGATTCAAAAAAGTCCCTTCCTCAGGTTCCCCTCAAAAACACTGATTAGGACTGCAGGCGACAATATAAGTGAACTCTGTGAGATGAATTCACACATCACCAAGAAGTTCTAACAAAGCTGTCTTTCTAGTTTTCATCTGAGGATACTTCCTTTGTACACCTAAGATCTCATTGCGTTCAGAAGTATCCCATTGCAGTTTCCAGAAAACTGATGTTAGCAACTGACACTGAAGACAACGTGTAACTCTGTGAGTTGCATTCAGCATCGAAATGCAGTTCCAGAAGGTTCTTTCGAGTTTATGTCTGAGGATATTTCCTTTTTCACAGTCCCAATAGCCCATGACGCTCCCATATCCTTTGCAATCGAACAAGTAACAGATTTAGCAAAACTGTTCCAAGAAGGAAGTGTTGGAACTCTGTGTGATAGGAAGTCCAGCATCAAAAGCCAGTCTCTCTGTAAGCTTCTCTCTATATGATCTGAGATAATCCTTTTCCAACCATGTGGCGCCTATGAGACTCCCAATCTCACTTGAAGATTTCCACGAAAGAGTGTTAGCAAACTGTCTCATGAGAACTAACATGTAACCTGAGAGAGGAATGCCCAGAGACAAAAGACGTGTCTCAGAAATGTCGTTCACTTATTTGATGCTGATTATCCTGTACCAGGTTGGCCTCAATGGGATCCAAATATTCCTCCAGGTTCCTAAAAACAGTGATAATGGCTGCTGCATGACCCACTGGTAAATCTTGAGATGAGTTCACACTCACAAAAGTTTCTACAAAGCTTTCTTTCTAGTTCATTATCTGAGAAATACTTCCTTTGTCAACTAAACTCATAGACGTTCAGAGTATCGCATTGCAATTTCCAGAAAAACCTGTGTTAGCAAACGACACACTGAAGACAAACGTGTAACTCTTGAGTTGCATTCACAATGAAATGCAGTTTCTCAAGAAGGTTTTTTCAGTTTTGATCTGGTATATTTCCTTTGTACATAACAACGCCCATGAATGAGCCCTCCCAAAATTCACTTTGACAGCACAAGATAACAAGTTAGCAAACTGTTAAGAAGGGACGAGTGTGGAACTCTGTGTGATGAAGTCACACATCAGAAAGCAATCTTCAGTCAAGCTCTCTCTAGTTATTCCTGAAGTATATTACTTTCTTTCCACCATGGGCCCCTATGGGCTCCAATCCTTACCATCGATTCCACGAAAAGAGTGTTAGCAAACGTTTCCTGAAACTAGATGTAACAACCGTGTAGAGATTCAGATCACAAGAAGTTTCTCAAAAGAGTCGTTTCATTCGATTTTGACTGCTGATATTTCCTTTATCAGCGTTAGGCCTCAATGCGATGCCAAGATAAGTCCTCCTCAGGTTCCTCAAAAACCTGATGCGGACTGCCTCACGAATCATAGTGTAACACTCTTGTGAGAGATTCACACATCACCAAGAAGTTCTTTAGCAAATCTTTGTCTAGTTTCATCTGAGCATAATTCTTTGCTGACGTAAGCGGTCATTGCGGTTCAAAGTTTCCCACTGCAGATTTTCCAGAAAACGTGTTAGTCAAACTTGTAACACTGAAGACAAGTGTAATTTGAGTTGCCATTCAACATCGAAATGCCTTCTCAGAAGTGCTCTATCGAGTTGACTGGGATTATTTCCTTTTTCACCATAGCCTCAAACTGAGCTCCCAAATAACACATCGGTTCAGCATAACAGAAGCATAACAGGTTAGAAACCTTCAAGAAGGGAATTGTGAACTCTGTGTGATGAAGTCACACATCAGAAAGCCAATTCTCAGTAAGGCTTCTCTCTGTTAGTATCTCGAAATCAATCCTTTCATTTTACCAGGGCCCATGGGCTCCACAAACTCAACTTTGCAGATTCCACGAAAGAGTGTTTAGCAAACTGCTTTCGAGAACAACTGTAACTACTGGGATAGGAATTCAAGATCGACAAGAGAAGTTTCTCATGAAAGCTTCTTTCACATTTGAGAACTGATGACATTCCTTTATCCCGGAGGCCCTCAATGCATTAAAGAAGTCCTCTCAGTCCTCAAAACACTGATAGCGGACTGCTGCATGACACATAAGTGTAACTCTGAGAGATGTAAATTCACACATCACCAGAATTGTTTATACAAGATTCTTTCCTAGTGTTTCAATCTGAGGATACTTCCTTTGTACACCGTAAGCTTCATTGCGTTCAGATAGACCCATCAGATTCCAGAAAACTGTGTTAGCAACTGAAACACGAAGACAAACGTGTAATTCTCGATGTTGCATCCACATCGGAAATGTCAGTTCAGAAGGTTCTTCGAGTTTTGATCTGATGTATTACCTTCTCTTTTCACCACACGCCCAGAAATGAGCTCAGAACTATCCTCTTGCAAACATAAGATAACAGAGTTAGCAAACTGTTCCAGAAGGAGAAGGAGTGGGACATCCGTGTGATGAAGTCCACATCAGAAAGCACATCTCTCCATAACGCTTCTCTCATAGTTTTTTCTGAAAGATATAGCTTCTCCCACCATGGGCCCCTAATGGGCTCCCAAAATTCTCACTCAGTGGGTCCAGAAATAGTAGTTTAGCACACCTGTTTTCCTGGAACTAAGGAATAACTCTGGGGGAGTCAACAGATCACAAGGAAGTTTCTCAGAAAGCTTCTTTCACGTTTGAACTGCTGATGATTCTATTTTCCTTATCACCGCAGTCCTCAATGCGATTCAAAGAAGTCCTCCTCCGGTTCCTCAAAAACACTGATAGTGGACTGCTGCATGAAACATAAGTGTAACTCTGAGAGATGAATTCACACATCACCAAGAAGTTTCTAACAAAGCTTCTTTCTAGTTTTCATCTGAGGATACTTCCTTTGTCACCGTAAGCTTCATTACGTTCAGAAGTATCCCATTGCAGATTTCCAGAAAACTGTGTTAGCGAACTGAACACTGAAGACAAACGTGTAACTCTGTGGGTTGCATGCACTCGTCGAAATGCAGTTTCTCAGAAGGCTTCTTTCCAGTTTTGATCTGAGGTTATTTCCTTTTTCACCGTAGCCCACAATGAGCTTCAAAAATCAATTTGCAGAACACAAGATAACAGAGTTAGCAAACTGTTCCAGGAAGGGAAGGGTGGAACTCTGTGTGATGACGTCACACATCAGAAACCAATCTCTCAGTAAGCTTCTCTCTAGTTATTATCTGAAGATATATCCTTTTTCACCATGGGCCCCTATGGGCTCCCAAATCTCACTTTGCAGATTCCACGAAAACGTGTTAGCAAACTGCTTCCTGAGAACTAAGCAGTAACTCTGGGAGAGGAATTCAGAGAGCAGAAAGAAGTTTCTCAGAAAGCTTCTTTCACGATTTGAATTTATGATATTTCCTTTATCACCGCAGGCCTCAATGCGATTCAAAGAAGTCCTCCTCAGGTCGCTCAAAAACACTGATAGTGGACTCCTGCATGAAACATAAGTGTAACTCTGAGAGATGAATTCACACATCACCAAGAAGTTTCTAAGAAAGCTTCTTTCTAGTTTTCATCTGAGGATACTTCCTTTGTCACCGTAAGCTTCATTACGTTCAGAAGTATCCCATTGCAGATTTCCAGAAAACTGTGTTAGCAAACTGAACACTGAAGACAAACGTGTAACTCTGTGAGTTGCATTCACACATCGAAATGCAGTTTCTCAGAAGGCTTCTTTCCAGTTTTGATCTGAGGTTATTTCCATTTTCACCATAGCCCACAATGAGCTCCCAAATATCACTCTGCAGAACACAAGATAACCGAGCTAGCAAACTTTTCCAAGAAGGGAAGGGTGGAACTCTTTGTGATGAAGTCACACATCAGAAAGCAATCTCTCAGTAAGCTTCTCTCTAGTTATTATCTGAAGATATATCCTTTTTCACCATGGGCCCCTATGGACTCCGAAATCTCACTTTGCAGATTTCACGAAAATAGTGTGAGCAAACTACTTCCTGAGAACTAAGCAGTAACTCTGAGAGAGGAATTCAGAGAGCAGAAAGAAGTTTCTCAGAAAGCTTCTTTCACGATTTGAACTGATGATATTTCCTTTATCACGGCATTCCTCAATGCGATTCAAAGAAGTCCTCCTCAGGTTCCTCAAAAACACTGATAGTGAACTGCTGCATGAAACATAAGTGTAACTCTGAGAGATGAATTCACACATCACCAAGAAGTTTCTAACAAATGCTTCTTTCTAGTTTCATCTGGGATAATTCCTTTGTCACCGTAGCTTCATTACGTTCAGAAGTATCCCATTGCAGATTTCCAGAAAACTGTGTTAGCAAACTGAACACTGAAGACAAACGTGTAACTCTGTGAGTTGCATTAACACATCGAAATGCAGTTTCTCAGAGGCTTCTTTCCAGTTTTGATCTGAGGTTATTTCCATTTTCACCATAGCCCACAATGAGCTCCCAAATATCACTTGCAGAACAAAGATAACAGAGTTAGCAAACTGTTCCAAGAAGGGAAGGGTGGCACTCTGTGTGATGAAGTCACACATCAAGCAATCTCTCAGTAAGCTTCTCTCTCTTCGTATCTGAAAGATATATCTTTTTCCGCATGGGCCCCTATGGGCTCCCAAATCTCACTTTGCAGATTCCACGAAAAGAGTGTTAGCAAACTGCTTCCTGAGAACTAAGGAGTAAATCTGGGAGAGGAATTCAGAGAACAGGAAGAAGTTTCACAGAAAGCTTCTTTCACGATTTGAACTGATGACGTTTCCTTTATAACCGCAGGCCTCAATGCGATTCAAAGAAGTCCTCCTCAGTTTCCTTAAAAACACTGTTAGCAGCCTGCTGCATGAAACATAAGTGTAATTCTGAAAGATGAATTCACACATCACCAAGAAGTTTCAAACAAAGATTCTTTCTAGTTTTCATCTGAGGATACTTCCTTTGTCACCGTAAGCTTCATTACGTTCAGAAGTATCCCATTGCAGATTTCCAGAAAACTGTGTTAGCGAACTGAACACTGAAGACAAACGTGTAACTCTGTGGGTTGCATGCACTCGTCGAAATGCAGTTTCTCAGAAGGCTTCTTTCCAGTTTAGATCTGAGGTTATTTCCTTTTTCACCATAGAGCACATAGAGATCCCAAATATCACTTTGCAGAACACAAGATAAACAGTTAGCAAACTGTTCCAAGAAGGGAAACGTGGAACTCTGTGTAATGAAGACACACATCTGAAAGCAATCTCTCAGTAAACTTCTCTCTAGTTATTATCTGAAGATATATCCTTTTTCACCTTGGGCCCCTATGGGCTCCCAAATCTCACTTTGCAGATTCCACGAAAACGTGTTAGCAAACTGCTTCCTGAGAACTAAGCAGTAACTCTGGGAGAGGAATTCAGAGAGCAGAAAGAAGTTTCTCAGAAAGCTTCTTTCACGATTTGAATTTATGATATTTCCTTTATCACCGCAGGCCTCAATGCGATTCAAAGAAGTCCTCCTCAGGTCCCTCAAAAACACTGATAGTGGACTCCTGCATGAAACATAAGTGTAACTCTGAGAGATGAATTCACACATCACCAAGAAGTTTCTAAGAAAGCTTCTTTCTAGTTTTCATCTGAGGATACTTCCTTTGTCACCGTAAGCTTCATTACGTTCAGAAGTATCCCATTGCAGATTTCCAGAAAACTGTGTTAGCAAACTGAACACTGAAGACAAACGTGTAATTCTGTGAGTTGCATTCACACATCGAAATGCAGTTTCTCAGAAGGCTTCTTTCCAGTTTTGATCTGAGGTTATTTCCATTTTCACCATAGCCCACAATGAGCTCCCAAATATCACTCTGCAGAACACAAGATAACCGAGCTAGCAAACTGTTCCAAGAAGGGAAGGGTGGAACTCTGTGTGATGAAGTCACACATCAGAAAGCAATCTCTCAGTAAGCTTCTCTCTAGTTATTATCTGAAGATATATCCTTTTTCACCATGGGCCCCTATGGACTACCAAATCTCACTTTGCAGATTTCACGAAAAGACTGTTAGCAAACTGCTTCCTGAGAACTAAGCAGTAAATCTGAGAGAGGAATTCAGAGAGCAGAAAGAAGTTTCTCAGAAAGCTTCTTTCACGATTTGAACTGATGATATTTCCTTTATCACCGCAGGCCTCAATGCGATTCAAAGAAGTCCTCCTCAGGTTTCTCAAAAACACTGATAGTGGACTGCTGCATGAAACATAAGTGTAACTCTGAGAGATGAATTCACACATCACCAAGAAGTTTCTAACAAAGCTTCTTTCTAGTTTTCATCTGAGGATACTTCCTTTGTCACCGTAAGCTTCATTACGTTCAGAAGTATCACATTGCAGATTTCCAGAAAACTGTGTTAGCAAACTGAACACTGAAGACAAACGTGTAACTCTGTGAGTTGCATTCACACATCGAAATGCAGTTTCTCAGAAGGCTTCTTTCCAGTTTTGATCTGAGGTTATTTCCTTTTTCACCATAGCCCACAATGAGCTCCCAAATATCATTTGCAGAACACAAGATAACAGAGTTAGCAAACTGTTCCAAGAAGGGAAGGGTGGAACTCTGTGTGATAGTCACACATCGAAAATCTCTCAGTAAGCTCTCTCTAGTTATTATCTGAAGATATATCCTTTTTCACCATGGGCCCCTATGGGCTCCCAAATCTCACTTTGCAGATTCCACGAAAAAGTGTTAGCAAACTGCTTCCTGAGAACTAAGCAGTAACTCTGGGAGAGGAATTCAGAGAGCAGAAAGAAGTTTCTCAGAAAGCTTCTTTCACGATTTGAATATGATATTTCCTTTATCACCGCAGGCCTCAATGCGATTCAAAGAAGTCCTCCTCAGGTCCTCAAAAACACTGATAGTGGACTCCTGCATGAAACATAAGTGTAACTCTGAGAGATGAATTCACACATCACCAAGAAGTTTCTAAGAAAGCTTCTTTCTAGTTTTCATCTGAGGATACTTCCTTTGTCACCGTAAGCTTCATTACGTTCAGAAGTATCCCATTGCAGATTCCCAGAAAACTGTGTTACCAAACTGAACACTGAAGACAAACGTGTAATTCTGTGAGTTGCATTCACACATCGAAATGCAGTTTCTCAGAAGGCTTCTTTCCAGTTTTGATCTGAGGTTATTTCCATTTTCACCATAGCCCACAATGAGCTCCCAAATATCACTCTGCAGAACACAAGATAACCGAGCTAGCAAACTGTTCCAAGAAGGGAAGGGTGGAACTCTGTGTGATGAAGTCACACATCAGAAAGCAATCTCTCAGTAATCTTCTCTCTAGTTATTATCTGAAGATATATCCTTTTTCACCATGGGCCCCTATGGACTCCGAAATCTCACTTTGCAGATTTCACGAAAATAGTGTGAGCAAACTACTTCCTGAGAACTAAGCAGTAACTCTGAGAGAGGAATTCAGAGAGCAGAAAGAAGTTTCTCAGAAAGCCTCTTTCACGATTTGAACTGATGATATTTCCTTTATCACGGCATTTTCCTCAATGCGATTCAAAGAAGTCCTCCTCAGGTTCCTCAAAAACACTGATAGTGAACTGCTGCATGAAACATAAGTGTAACTCTGAGAGATGAATTCACACATCACCAAGAAGTTTCTAACAAAGCTTCTTTCTAGTTTTCATCTGAGGATAATTCCTTTGTCACCGTAAGCTTCATTACGTTCAGAAGTATCCCATTGCAGATTTCCAGAAAACTGTGTTAGCAAACTGAACACTGAAGACAAACGTGTAACTCTGTGAGTTGCATTAACACATCGAAATGCAGTTTCTCAGAAGGCTTCTTTCCAGTTTTGATCTGAGGTTATTTCCATTTTCACCATAGCCCACAATGAGCTCCCAAATATCACTTTGCAGAACACAAGATAACAGAGTTAGCAAACTGTTCCAAGAAGGGAAGGGTGGAACTCTGTGTGATGAAGTCACACATCAGAAAGCAATCTCTCAGTAATCTTCTCTCTAGTTATTATCTGAAGATATATCCTTTTTCACCATGGGCCCCTATGGACTACCAAATCTCACTTTGCAGATTTCACGAAAAGACTGTTAGCAAACTGCTTCCTGAGAACTAAGCAGTAAATCTGAGAGAGGAATTCAGAGAGCAGAAAGAAGTTTCTCAGAAAGCTTCTTTCACGATTTGAACTGATGATATTTCCTTTATCACCGCAGGTCTCAATGCAATTCAAAGAAGTCCTCCTCATGTTCCTAGAAAACACTGATAGTGGACTGCTGCATGAAACATAAGTGTAACTCTGAGAGATGAATTCACACATCACCAAGACGTTTCTAACAAAGCTTCTTTCTAGTTTTCATCTGAGGATTCTCCCTTTGTCACCGTAAGCTTCATTACATTCTGAAGTATCCCATTGCAGATTTCCAGAAAACGGTGTTAGCAAACTGAACACTGAAGACAAACGTGTAACTCTGTGAGTTGCATTCACACACCGATATGCAGTTTCTCAGAAGGCTTCTTTCGAGTTTTGGTCTGAGGATATTTCCTTTTTCACCATAGCCCACAATGAGCTTCCAAATATCACTTTGCAGAACACAAGATAACAGATTTAGCAAACTGTTCCAAGAAGGGAGTGGTGGAACTCTGTGTGATGAAGTCACACATCAGAAAGCAATCTCTCAGTAAGCTTCGCTCTAGTTATTATCTGAAGATATATCCTTTTTCACCTTAGGACCCTATGGGCTACCAACTCACTTTGCAGATTGCAGAAAAGAGTGTTAGCAAACTGCTTCCTGAGAACTAAGCTGTAACTCTGTGACAGGAATTCACAGATTACAAGGAAGTTTCTCAGAAAGGTTCTTTCAGCTTTTGAAATGCTGATACTCTCCTTATCAGCGTAGGCCTCAATGCGATCCAAAGAAGTCCCTCTCAGGTTCCTCAAAAACAGTGATAATGGACTGCTGCATGACACATAAGTGTAACTCTGAGAGATGAATTAACACATCACCAAGAAGTTTCTAACAGAGCTTCTTTCTAGTTTTCATCTGAGGATACTTCCTTTGTCACCGTAAGCTTCATTACGTTCAGAAGCATCGCATTGCAGATTTCCAGAAAACTGTGTTAGCAAACTGAACACTGAAGACAAACGTGTAAATCTGTGAGTTTCATTCACACATCGATATGCAGTTTCTCAGAAGGCTTCTTTCGAGTTTTGATCTGGGGATATTTCCTTTTTCACCATAGCCCACAATGAGCTCGCAAATATCATTCTGCAAAACAAACGATAACAGAGTTATCAAACTGCTAAAAGAAGGGAATGGTGGAACTCTGTGTGATGAAGTCACACATCAGAAAGCAATCTCTCAGTTAGCTTCTCTCTAGTTATTATCTGAAGATATATCCTTTTCCACCATGGGCCCCTATGGGCTCCCAAATCTCACTTTGCAGATTCCACGAAAAGAGTGTAGGCAAACTACTTCCTGAGAACTAAGCTGGAACTCTGGGAGAGGAATTCAGAGATCAGAAACAAGTTTCTCAGAAAGCTTCTTTTACGATTTGAACTGAGGATATTTCCTTTATCACCGCAGGCCTCAATGCGATCCAAAGAAGTCCCTCTCTGATTCCTCAAAAACACTGACAACAGACTGCTGAATGAAACATAAGTGTAACTCTGAGAGATGATTCACACATCACCAAGAAGTTTCTAACAAAGCTTCTTTCTAGATTTTCATCTGAGGATACTTCCTTTGTCACCTTAAGCTTCATTACGTTCAGAAGTATCCCATTGCAGATTTCCAGAAACTGTGTTAGCAAACTGAACACGGAAGACAAACGTGTAACTCTGTGAGTTGCATTCACACATCGAAATGCAGTTTCTCAGAAGGCTTCTTTCGAGTTTTGATCTGAGGATATTTCCTTTTTCACCTTAGCCCAGAATGAGCTCACAAATATCACTTTGCAGACCACAAGATAACAGAGTTAGCAAACTGTTAAAAGAAGGGAAGTGTGGAACTCTGTGTGATGAATTCACACATCAGAAAGCAATCTCTCAGTAAGCTTCTCTCTAGTGATTTTCTGAAGATATACCTTGTCCACCATAGGCCCCTATGGGCTTTCAAATCTCACTCTGCGGATTCCACGAAAGAGGGTTAGCAAAATGTTTCCTGAGAACTAATATGTAACTCTGTGGGAGGAATACTCAGATCACAAGGAAGTTTCTCAGAAAGCTTCTTTCACGTTTTGAACTGCTGATATTTCCCTTATCAGCGTAGGCCTCAATGCGATTCAAATAAGTCCTCCTCAGGTTCCTCAAAAACACTGATAGCGGACTGCTGCACGAATCATAAGTGTAACTCTGTGAGATGAATTCACACATCACCAAGAAGTTTCTAACAAGCTTCTCTCTAGTTTTCATCTGAGGATATTTCCTTTGTCACCGTAAGCATCATTGCGTTCAGAAGTATCCCATTGCAGATTTACAGAAACTGTGTTAGCAACTGAGCACTGAAGACAAACGTGGTAACTCTGTTAGTTGCATTCACACCACCGATATGCAGTTTCTCAGAAGGCTTCTTTCGAGTTTGGTCTGAGGATATTTCCGTTTTCCACCATTACCCTCAATGAGTCCCAAATATCACTCTGCAGAACACAAGATAACAGATTTAGCAAACTGTTTCAAGAAGGGAAGTGTGGACCTCTGTGTGAGGAATTCACACATCATAAAGCAATCTCTCAGTAAGCTTCTCTCTAGTATTATCTGAAGATATATCCTTTTTCACCATGGGTCCCTATGGGCTCCCAAATCTCACTTTGCAGTTTCCACGAAAAGAGTGTTAGCAAACTGTTTCCTGAGAACTAAAATGTAACTCTGTGAGAGGAATTCACAGAACACAAGGAAGATTCTCAGAAAGGTTCTTTCACCTTTTGAAATGCTGATACTCTCTTTACCAATGTCGGCCTCAATGCGATCCAAAGAAGTCCCTCTCAGGTTCCCTCAAAAACAGTGATAATGGACTGCTGCATGACACATAAGTGTAACTCTGAGAGATGAATTCACACCATCACAAAAGTTTCTAACAAAGCTTCTTTCTAGTTTATTCTGAGGATAATTCCTTTTTCACCATAAGCTTTATTACGTTCAGACGTATCCCATTGCAGATTTCCAGAAACTGCGTTAGCAAACTGAACACTGAAGACAAACGTTGTAACTGCTGTGAGTTGCATTCACACATCGAAATGCAGTTTCTCAGAAGGCTTTTTCGAGTTTGATCTGAGGATATTTCCTTTTACACCATAGCCCAGAAGGAGCTCCCAAATATCACTCTGCAGACCACAAGATAACAGAGTTAGCAAACTGTTCAAGAAGGGAAGTGTGGAACTCTGTGTGATGAAGTCACACATCAGAAAGCAATCTCTCAGTAAGCTTCTCTCTAGTTATTTTTCTGAAGATATACCCTTTCCCACCATGGGCCTCTATGGGATCCCAAATCTCACTTTGCAGATTCCACGAAAAGAGTGTTCGCAAACTGCTTCCTGAGAAACTAAGCAGTCACTCTGGGAGAGGAATTCAGGGAGCAGAAAGAAGTTTCTCAGAAAGCTTCTTTCACGATTGAGCTGATGATATTTCCTTTATCACCGCAGGCCTCAATGCGATTCAAAGAAATCCTCCTCAGGTTCCTCAAAAACACTGATAGTGGACTGCTGCAAGAAACATAAGTGTAACTATGAGAGATGAAATCACACATCCCCAAGAAGTTTCTAACACAGCTTCTTTCTAGTTTTCATCTGAGGCTACTTCCTTTGTCACCGTTAGCTTCATTACGTTCAGAAGTATCCCTTGCAGAATTCCAGAAAACTGTGTTAGCAAACTGAACACTGAAGACAAACGTGTAACTCTGTGAGTTGCATTCACACATCGAAATGCAGTTTCTCAGAAGGCTTCTTTCCAGTTTTGATGTGATGTTATTTCCTTTTTCACCATAGCCCAATGAGCTCCCAAATATCGTTTTGCAGAACACAGGGTAACAGAGTTAGCAAACGGTTACAAGAGGGAAGGGTGGAACTCTGTGTAATGAAGTCACACATCAGAAAGCAATCTCTCATTAAGCTCCTTTCTAGTTTTTTTCTGAAGATATACCTTTCCCACCATGGGCCCCTATGGGCTCCCAAATCTCACTCTGCGGATTCCATGAAAAGAGGTTTAGCAAACTGTTTCCTGAGAACTAAGATGTAACTCTGTGGGAGGAATTCACAGATCACAAGGAAGTTTCTCAGAAAGCTTCTTTCACGTTTTGAACTGCTGATATTTCCTTTATCAGAGTAGGCCTCAATGCGATTCAAAGAAGTCCTTCTCAGGTTCCTCAAAAACAGTGATAATGGACTGCTGCATGAACCATCACTGAAACTCTGTGAGATGAATTCACACATCACCAAGAAGTTTCGAACAAAGCTTCTTTATAGTTTTCATCTGAGGATACTTCCTTTGTCACCGTAAGCTTCATTGCGTTCAGAAGTATCCCATTGCAGATTTCCAGAAAACTGTGTTAGCAAAATGAACACTGAAGACAAACGTGTAACTCTGTGAGTTTCATTCACACATCGAAATGCAGTTTCTCAGAAGGCTTCTTTCGAGTTTTGATCTGTGGATATTTCCTTTTTCACCATAGCCCACAATGAGCTCCCAAACATCACTTTGCAGACCACAAGATAACAGAGTTAGCAAACTGTTTCAAGAAGGGAAGGGTGGAACTCTGTGTGATGAAGTCACACATCAGAAAGCAATCTGTCAGTAAGCTTCTTCCTAGTTATTGGCTGAAGATATATCCCTTTCCACCATGGGCCCCGATGGGCTCCATTTCTCACTCTACAGATTCCACGAAAAGAGTGTTAGCAAACTGTTTCCTGAGAACGAAGATGTAACTCTGTGATAGAAATTCACAGATCACAAGGAAGTTTCTCAGAAAGCTTCTTTCACGATTTGAACTGTTGATATTTCCTTTATCATCGTAGGCATCAATGCGATTCAAATAAGTCCTCCTCAGGTTCATCAAAAACACTGATAGAGGACTGCTGCACGAATCATAAGTGTAACTTTGTGAGATGAATTCACACATCACCAAGAAGTTTTTAACAAGCTTCTTTCTAGTTTTCATCTGAGGATACTTCCTTTGTCACCGTACGCGTTCATTGCGTTCAGAAGTATCCCATTGCAGATTTCCAGAAAACTGTGTTAGCAAACTGAACACTGAAGAGAAACGTGTAATTCTATGAGTTGCATTCACCACATCGAAATGCAGTTTCTCAGAAGGCTTCTATCGAGTTTGATCTGAGGTTATTTCCTTTTTCACCATAGCCAAAATGAGCTCCCCAAATATCACTCTGCCAGAACAGAAGATAACAGAGTTAGCAAACTCTTCCAAGAAGGGAAGTGTGGAACTCTGTGTGATGAAGTCACACATCAGAAAGCAATCTCTCAGTAAGCTTTTCTCTAGTTAGTATCTGAAGCTATATCCTTTTTCACCATGGGCCGCTATTGGCTCCCAAATATCACTTTGCAGATTCCACGAAAAGAGTGTTAGCAAACTCTTTCCTGAGAACTAAGCTGTAACTCTGGGAGAGGAATTCAGAGATCACAAGGAAGTTTCTCAGAAAGCTTCTTTCACGATTTGAACTGATGACATTTCCTTTATCACCGGAGGCCTCAATGCAATTCAAAGAAGTCCTCCTCAGGTTCCTCAAAAACACTGATAGCGGACTGCTGCATGACACATAAGTGTAACTCTGAGAGATAAATTCACTCATCACCAAGAAGTTTCTAACAAGCTTCTTTCTAATTTTCATCTGAGGATACTTCCTTGTCAACGTAAGGTTCATTGCGTTCAGAAGTATCCCATTGCAGATTCCAGAAAACTGTGTTAGCAAACTGAACACTGAAGACAAACGTGTAACTCTGTGGGTTGCATTCACACATCGAAATGCAGTTTCTCAGAAGGCTTCTTTTCGAGTTTTGATCTGAGGATATTTCCTTTTTCACCATAGCCAGAATGAGCTCCCAAATATCACTTTGCAGACCATAAGATAACAGAGTTAGCAAACTGTTAAAAGAAGGGATGTGTGGAACTCTGTGTGATGAAGTCACACATCAGAAAGCAATCTCTCATTTAAGCTTCTCTCTAGTTTTTTCTGAAGATATTACCTTTCCCACCATGGGCCCCTATGGGCTCCCAAATCTCACTCTGCGGATTCCATGAAAAGAGGGTTAGCAAACTGTTTCCTGAAACTAAGATGTAACTCTCTGGGAGGAATTCACAGATCACAAGGAAGTTTCTCAGAAAGCTTCTTTCACGTTTTGAACTGCTGATATTTCCTTTATCAGCGTAGGCCTCAATGCGATTCAAAGAAGTCCTTCTCAGGATCCTCAAAAACAGTGATAATGGACTGCTGCATGAACCATCACTGAAACTCTGTGAGATGAATTCACACATCACCAAGAAGTTTCGAACAAAGCTTCTTTCTAGTTTTCATCTGAGGATACTTCCTTTGTCACCGTAAGCTTCATTGCGTTCAGAAGTATCCCATTGCAGATTTCCAGAAAACTGTGTTAGCAAAATGAACACTGAAGACAAACGTGTAACTCTGTGAGTTTCATTCACACATCGAAATGCAGTTTCTCAGAAGGCTTCTTTCGAGTTTTGATCTGTGGATATTTCCTTTTTCACCATAGCCCGCAATGAGCTCCCAAACATCACTTTGCAGACCACAAGATAACAGAGTTAGCAAACTGTTTCAAGAAGGGAAGGGTGGAACTCTGTGTGATGAAATCACACATCAGAAAGCAATCTCTCAGTAAGCTTCTCTCTAGTTATTTTCTAAAGATATATCCTTTTCCACCATGGGCCCCTATGGGTTCCCAAATCTCACTCTACAGATTCCACGAAAAGAGTGTTAGCAAACTTTTTCCTGAGAACGAAGCTGTAACTCTGTGATAGAAATTCACAGATCACAAGGAAGTTTCTCAGAAAGCTTCTTTCACGATTTGAACTGCTGAAATTTCCTTTATCAGCGTAGGCCTCAATGCGATTCAAATAAGACCTCCTCAGGTTCCTCAAAAACACTGATAGCGGACTGCTGCACGAATCAAAAGTGTAACTCTGTGAGATGAATTCACAAATCACCAAGAAGTTTCTAACCAAGCTTCTTTCTAGTTTTCATCTGAGGATACTTCCTTTGTCACCGTAAGCTTCATTACGTTCAGAAGTATCCCATTGCAGATTTCCAGAAAACTGTGTTAGCAAACTGAACACTGAAGACAAACGTGTAGCTCTGTGAGTTGCATTCGCACACCGATATGCAGTTTCTCTGAAGGCTTCTTTCGAGCTTTGGTCTGAGGATATTTCCTTTTTCACCATAGCCCACAATGAGCTCCCAAATATCACTTTGCAGCACACAAGATAACAGAGTTAGCAAACTGTTCCAAGAAGGGAAGGGTGGAACTCTGTGTGATGAAGTCACACATCAGAAAGCAATCTCTCAGTAAGCTTCTCTCTAGTTATTATCTGAAGATATATCCTTTTTCACCATGGGTCCCTATGGGCTCCCAAGTCTCACTTTGCCGTTTCCACGAAAAGAGTGTTAGCAAACTACTTCCTGAGAACTAAGATGTAACTCTGTGAGAGGAATTCACAGAACACAAGGAAGATTCTCAGAAAGGTTCTTTCACCTTTTGAAATGCTGATACTCTCTTTATCAGCGTAGGCCTCAATGTGATTCAAAGAAGTCCCTCTCAGGTTCCTCAAAAACAGGATAATGGACTGCTGCATGACACATAAGTGTAACTATGAGAGATGAATTCACACATCACCAGGAAGTTTCTAACAAAGCTTCTTTTTAGTTTTCATCTGAGGATACTTCCTTTGTCACCATAAGCTTCATTACGTTCAGAAGTATCCCATTGCAGATTTCCAGAAAACTGTGTTAGCAAACTGAACACTGAAGACAAACGTGTAACTCTGTGAGTTGCATTCATGCATCGAAATGCAGTTTCACAGAAGGCTTCTTTCGAGTTTTCATCTGAGGTTATTTCCTTTTTCACCATTGCCCAAAATGAGCTCCCAGATATCTCTTTGTCAAACAAAAGATAACAGAGTTAGCAAACTGTTCCAAGAAGGAAAGTGTGGAAATCTGTGTGATGAAGTCACACATCAGAAAGCAGTCTCTCAGTAAGCTTCTCTCTAGTAATTATCTGAAGATATATTCTTTTCCACCATGGGCGCCTATGAGATCCCAAATCTCACTCTGCAGATTCCACGAAAAGAGTGTTAGCAAACTGTATCCTGAGAAATAAGCTGTAACTCTGAGAGAGGAATTCAGAGATCAAAAAGAAGTTTCGCAGAAAGCTTCGTTCACATTTTGTACTGCTGCTATTTCCTTTATCAGCGTAGGCCTCATGGGATCCAAAGAAGTCCTTCTCAGGTTCCTCAAAACAGTGATAATGGACTGCTGCATGAACCATCACTGTAACTCTGTGAGATGAATTCACACATCACCAAGAAGTTTCTAACAAAGCTTCTTTCTAGTGTTCATCTGAGGATACTTCCTTTGTCATCGTAAGCTTCATAGCGTTCAGAAGTATCGCATTGCAGATTTCCAGAAAACTGTGTTAGCAAACTGAACACTGAAGACAAACGTGTAACTCTGTGAGTTGCATTCACACATAGAAATGCAGTTTCTCAGAAGGTTTCTTTGGAGTTTTGATCTGTGGATCTTTCCTTTGTCACCATAGCCCACAATGAGCTCCCAAACATCACTTTGCAGACCACAAGATAACAAAGTTAGCAAACTGTTTCAAGAAGGGAAGGGTGGAACTGTGTGATGAAGTCACACATCAGAAAGCAATCTCTCAGTAAGCTTCTCTCTAGTTATTTTCTGAAGATATATACTTTTCCACCATGGGCCCCTATGGGCTCACAAATTTCACTCTACAGATTCCACGAAAAGAGTGTTAGCAAACTCTTTCCTGAGAACTAAGCTGTAACCCTGTGATAGAAATTCACAGATCACAA
>NC_044551.1:47330977-47353519 GCF_007565055.1 Rhinopithecus roxellana
GCCTCTACACAAATCAACTAGAAAATCTAGAAGAAATGGATAATTTCCTGGACACTTACACTCTCCCAAGGCTAAACCAGGAAGAAGTTGAATCCCTGAATAGACCAATAGCAGGCTCTGAAATTGAGGCAACAATTAATAGCCTACCCACCAAAAAAAGTCCAGGACCAGATGGATTCACAGCTGAATTCTACCAGAGGTACAAGGAGGAGCTGGTACCATTCCTTCTGAAACTATTCCAATCAATAGAAAAAGAGGGAATCCTCCCTAACTCATTTTATGAGGCCAACATCATCCTGATACCAAACCCTGGCAGAGACACAACAAAAAAAGAGAATTTTAGACCAATATCCCTGATGAACATTGATGCAAAAATTCTCAATAAAAAACTGGCAAACCGGATTCAGAAGCACATCGAAAAGCTTATCCACCATGATCAAGTGGGATTCATCCCTGGGATGCAAGGCTGGTTCAACATTCGCAAATCAGTAAACGTAATCCAGCATATAAACAGAACCAAAGACAAGAACCACATGATTGTCTCAATAGATGCAGAAAAGGCTTTTGACAAAATTCAACAGCCCTTCATGCTAAAAACGCTCAATAAATTCGGTATTGATGGAACGTACCTCAAAATAATAAGAGCTATGTATGACAAACCCACAGCTAATATCATACTGAATGTTCAAAAACTGGAAAAATTCCCTTTGAAAACTGGCACAAGACAGGGATGCCCTCTCTCACCACTCCTATTCAACATAGTGTTGGAAGTTCTGGCTAGGGCAATCAGGCAAGAGAAAGAAATCAAGGGTATCCAGTTAGGAAAAGAAGAAGTCAAATTGTCCCTGTTTGCAGATGACATGATTGTATATTTAGAAAACCCCATCGTCTCAGCCCAAAATCTCCTTAAGCTGATAAGCAACTTCAGCAAATCTCAGGATACAAAATTAATGTGCAAAAATCACAAGCATTCTTATACACCAGTAACAGACAAGCAGAGAGCCAAATCAGGAATGAACTTCCATTCACAATTGCTTCAAAGAGAATAAAATACCTAGGAATCCAGCTTACAAGGGATGTAAAGGACCTCTTCAAGGAGAACTACAAACCACTGCTCAGTGAAATCAAAGAGGATACAAACAAATGGAAGAACATACCATGCTCATGGATAGGAAGAATCAATATCGTGAAAATGGCCATACTCCACAAGGTTATTTATAGATTCAATGCCATCCCCATCAAGCTACCAATGAGTTTCTTCACAGAATTGGAAAAAACTGCTTTAAAGTTCATATGGAACCAAAAAAGCCCACATTGCCAAGACAATCCTAAGTCAAAAGGACAAAGCTGGAGGCGTCACGCTACCTGACTTCAAACTATACTACAAGGCTACAGTCACCAAAACAGCATGGTACTGGTACCAAAACAGAGATATAGATCAATGGAACAGAACAGTGTCCTCAGAAATAATACCGCACATCTACAGCCATCTGATCTTTGACAAACCTGAGAGAAACAAGAAATGGGGAAAGGATTCCCTATTTAATAAATGGTGCTGGGAAAATTGGCTAGCCATAAGTAGAAAGCTGAAACTGGATCCTTTCCTTACCCCTTATACGAAGATTAATTCAAGATGGATTAGAGACTTAAATGTTAGACCTAATACCATAAAAACCCTAGAAGAAAATCTAGGTAGTACCATTCAGGACATAGGCATGGGCAAGGACTTCATGTCTAAAACACCAAAAGCAACGGCAGCAAAAGCCAAAATTGACAAATGGGATCTAATTAAACTAAAGAGCTTTTGCACAGCAAAAGAAACTACCATCAGAGTGAACAGGCAACCTACAGAATGGGAGAAAATTTTTGCAACCTACTCATCTGACAAAGGGCTAATATCCAGAATCTACAAAGAACTCAAACAAATATACGAGAAAAAAACAAACAACCCCATCAAAAAGTGGGGAAAGGATATGAACAGACATTTCTCAAAAGAAGATATTCATACAGCCAACAGACACATGAAAAAATGCTCATCATCACTCGCCATCAGAGAAATGCAAATCAAAACCACAATGAGATACCATCTCACACCAGTTAGAATGGCAATCATTAAGAAGTCAGGAAACAACAGGTATTGGAGAGGATGTGGAGAAATAGGAACACTTTTACACTGTTGGTGGGATTGTAAACTAGTTCAACCATTATGGAAAACAGTATGGCAATTCCTCAAGGATCTAGAACTAGATGTACCATATGACCCAGTCATCCCACAACTGGGTATATACCCAAAGGATTATAAATTATTCTACTACAAAGACACATGTACACGTATGTTTATTGCGGCACTATTCACAATAGCAAAGACTTGGTATCAACCCAAATGTCCATCAGTGACAGACTGGATTAAGAAAATGTGGCACATATACACCATGGAATACTATGCAGCCATAAAAAAGGATGAGTTTGCGTCCTTTGTAGGGACATGGATGCAGCTGGAAACCATCATTCTTAGCAAACTATCACAAGAAGAGAAAACCAAACACCGCATGTTCTCACTCATAGGTGGGAACTGAACAATGAGATCACTTGGACTCGGGAAGGGGAACATCACACACTGGGGCCTATCATGGGGAGGGGGGAGGGGAGAGGAGGGAGGGATTGCATTGGGGAGTTATACATGATATAAATGATGAATTGATGGGTGCTGACGAGTTGATGGGTGCAGCACACCAACATGGCATAAGTATACATATGTAACAAACCTGCACATTATGCACATGTACCCTAGAACTTAAAGTATAATAAAAGAAAAAAAAGAAATGTTTGAGGTGATACATATGCTAATTACACTGATTTGATCACTACACATTGTGTACATGTATCAGCATATCACTCTATATTCCATACATATGTACACTTATTATGAGTCTACTACAAATAAAAGGAAAAAAATGAAAAAAAAAAAAAAAAGAAACTTCTTGGTGATGTGTGAATTCATCTCTCAGAGAAACACTTACGTTTCATGCAGCAGTACGCTATCAGTTTGCTAACTCTGTTATCGTGTGTTCTGCATAGTGATATTTGGGGACTCATGGAGGGCTATGGTTAAAAAGGAAATAACCTCAGATCAAAACTGGAAAGAAGCCTTCTGAGAAACTGCATTTCCATGTGTTAATGCAACCCACAAAGTTACACGTTTCTCTTAAGTGTTCAGTTTGGTAACACAGTTTTCTGGAAATCTGCCATGGGATACATCTGATCGCAATGAAGCTTACGGTGACAAAGGAAATATCCTCAGATGAAAACTAGAAAGAAGCTTTGTTAGAAACTTCTTGGTGATGTGTGAATTCATCTCTCAGGGTTACACTTATGTGTCATGCAGCAGTACATTATCACTGTTTTGAGGAACCTGAGAAGGACTTCTTTGAATCGCATTGAGGCCTGTGGTGATAAAGGAAATATCATCAGTTCAAATCGTGAAAGAAGCTTTCTGAGAAACTTCTTTGTGATCTCTGAATTCTTCTCCCAGAGTTACAACTTAGTTCTCAGGAAGCAGTTTGCTAACACTCATTTCGTGGAATATGCAAAGTGAGATTTGGGAGCCCATAGGGGCTCATGGTGAAAAAGGATATATCTTCAGATAATAACTAGAGAGAACCTTACTGAGAGATTGCTTTCTGATGTGTGACTTCATCTCACAGAGAGTTCAACCCTTCATTTCTTGGAACAGTTTGCTAACTCTGTTATCTTGTGTTCTGCAGAGGGATTTTTGGGAGCTCATGGTGGGCTATGGTGAAAAAGGAAATAACCTCAGATCAAAACTGGAAAGAAGCCTTCTGAGAAACTGCATTTCGATGTGTGAATGCAACTCACAGGGTTACACGTTTCTGTTAAGTGTTACGTTTGCTAACACAGTTTTCTGGAAATCTGCAATGGGTTACTTCTGAACGTAATGAAGCTTACGGTGACAAAGGAAGTATCCTCAGATGAAAACTAGAAAGAAGCTTTGTTAGAAACTTCTTGGTGATGTGTGAATTCATCTCTAAGAGTTACACTTATGTTTCATGCAGCAGTCCGCTATCAGTGTTTTTGAGGAACCTGAGGAGGACTTCTTTGAATCGCACTGAGGCCTGCGGTGATAAAGGAAATATCATCAGTTCTAATCGTGAAAGAAGCTTTCTGAGAAACTTCTTTGTGATCTCTGAATTCCTCTCCCAGAGTTACAGCTTTGTTCTCAGGAAGTAGTTTGCTAACACTCTTTTCGTGGAATCTGCAAAGTGAGATTTGGGAGCCCCGAGGGGCCCATGGTGAAACAAGGTATATCTTCAGATAATAACTCGAGCGAAGCTTATTGAGAGATTGCATTCTGTTGTGTGACTTCATCACACAGACATCCACCCTTCCCTTCTTGGAACAGTTTGCTAACTCTGTTATCTTGTGTTCTGCAGAGTGATATTTGGGAGCTCATTGTGGGCTATGGGGAAAAGGAAATAACCTCAGATCAAAAATGGAAAGAAGCCTTCTGAGAAACAGCATTTCGAAGTGTGAATGCAACTCACAGAGTTACACGTTTGTCTTCAGTGTTCAGTTTGCTAACACAGTTTTCTGGAAATCTGCCATGGGATACTTATGAACGCAATGAAGCTTAGGGCGACAAAGGAAATATCCTCAGATGAAAACTAGAAAGAAGCTTTGTTAGAAACTTCTTGGTGATGTGTGAATTCGTCTCTCAAAGTTACACTTATGAGTCATGCAGCAGTCCATTATCACTGTTTTTGTGGAATCTGAGAGGGACGTCTTTGGTTCACATTGAGGCCTATGCTGGTAAAGGAAATATCAGCAGTTCAAAACGTGAAAGAAGCTTTCTGAGAAACTTCCTTGTAATCTGTAAATTCTTCTCACAGAGTTACAGCTTAGTTCTCAGGAAACAGTTTGCTAACACTCTTTTCCTGGAATCTGCAGAGTGAGATTTGGGAGCCCCTAGGGGCCATGGTGGAAAAGGATATATCTTCAGAAAATAACTAGAGAGAAGCTTACTGAGAGATTGCTTTCTGATTCATGACTTCATCACACAGAGTTCCACACTTCCCTTCTTGGAACAGTTTGCTAACTCTGTTATCTTGTGTTTTGCAGAGTAATATTTGGGAGCTCATTGTGGGCTATGGTGAAAAAGGAAATAACCTCAGATCAAACTCGAAAGAAGTCTTCTGAGAAACTGCATTTCAATGTGTGAATGCAACTCACAGAATTACACGTTTGTCCTCAGTGTTCAGTTTGCTAACACAGTTTTCTGGAAATCTGCAATGGGATACTTCTGAACGCAATGAAGCTTACGGTGACAAAGGAAATATCCTCAGATGAAAACTAGAAGGAAGCTTTGTTAGAAACTTCTTTGTGATGTGTGAATTCATCTCTAAGAGTTACACTTATGTTTCATGCAGCAGTCCGCTATCAGTGTTTTTGAAGAACCTGAGGAGAACTTCTTGAATCGCATGGAGGCCTGCGGTGATAAAGGAAATATCATCAGTTCAAATCATGAAAGAAACTTTCTGAGAAACTTCTTTCTGATCTCTGAATTCCTCTCCCAGAGTTACAGCTTAGTTCTCAGGAAGCAGTTTCCTAACACTCTTTTCGTGGAATCTGCAAAGTGAGATTTCGGAGCCCATAGGGGCCCATGGTGAAAAAGGATATATCTTCAGATAACAACTAGAGAGAAGCTTACTGAGAGATTGCTTTCTGATGTGTGACTTCATCAACAGAGTTCCACCATTCCCCTCTTGGAACAGTTTGCTAACTCTGTTATCTTGTGTTCTGCAAGTGATATTTGGGAGCTCATTGTGGGCTATGGTGAGAAAGGAAATATCCTCGACCAAAACTCGAAAGAAGACTTCTGAGAAACTGCATATCGTGTGTGAATGCAACTCACGGAGTTACACGTTTGTCTTGAGTGTTCAGTTTGCTAACACAGTTTTCTGAAATCTGCAATGGGATACTTCTGAACGTAATGAAGCTTACGGTGACAAAGGAAGTATCCTCAGATGAAAACTAGAAAGAAACGTTGTTAGAAACTTCTTGGTGATGTGTGAATTCATCTCTCAGAGTTACACTTATGTTTCATGCAGCAGTCCGCTATCAGTGTTTTTAGGAACCGGGGGAGGAATCCTTTACGCATTGAGGACTGCGTGATAAAGGAAATATCATCAGTTCAAATCGTGAAAGAAGCTTCTGAGAAACTTCTTTGTGATCTCTGAATTCCTCTCCCAGAGTTACAGCTTAGTTCTCTGGAAACAGTTTGCTAACACTCTTTTCGTGGAATCTGCAGAGTGAGATTTGGAAGCAAATAGGGGCCCATGGTGGAAAAGGATATATCTTCAGATAATAACGTGAGAGAAGCTTCTGAGAGATTGCTTTCTATGTGTGACTTCATCACACAGACTTCCACCCTTCCCTTCTTGGAACAGTTTGCTAACTCTGTTGTCTTGTGTTCTGCAAAGTGATATTTGGGAGCTCATTGTGGGCTATGGTGAAAAAGGAAATAACCTCAGATCAAAGCTGGAAAGAAGCCTTCTGAGAAACTGCATTTTGATGTGTGCATGCAACTCACAAGTTACACGTTTGTCTTCAGTGTTCAGTTTGCTAACACAGTTTTCTGGGAATCTGCAATGGGATAGCTCTGAACATAATGAAGCTTACGGTGACAAAGGAAGTATCCTCAGATGAAAACTAGAAGGAAGCATTTTTAGAAACTTCCTGGTGATGTGTGACATCTCTCAGAGTTACACTTATGTTTCATGCAGCAGTCCACTATCAGTGTTTTTGAGGATCCTGAGGAGGACTTCTTTCAATCACATTGAGGCCTGCGGTGATATAGGAAATATCATCAGTTCAAATCGTGAAAGAAGCTTTCTGGGAGACTTCTTTCTGCTCTCTGAATTCCTCTCCTAGAGTTACTGCTTAGTTCTCACGAAGCAGTTTGCTTACACTTTTTCGTGGAATCGGCAAAATGAGAATTGGGATCCCATAGGGGCCCATGGTGAAAAAGGATATATCTTCAGATAATAGCTAGAGAGAAGCTTACTGAGAGATTGCTTTCTGATGTGTGACTTCATCACACAGAGTTCCACCCTTCCCTTCTTGAACAGTTTGCTAACTCTGTTATCTTGTGTTCTGCAAAGTGATATTTGGGAGCTCATTGTGGGCTATGGTGAAAAAGGAAATAACCTCAGATCAAAACTGGAAAGAAGCCTTCTGAGAAACTGCATTTCGATGTGTGAATGCAACTCACAGAGTTACACGTTTGTCTTCAGTGTTCAGTTTGCTAACACAGTTTTCTGGAAATCTGCAGTGGGATACTTCAGAACGTAATGAAGCTTACGGTGACAAAGGAAGTATCCTCAGATGAAAACTAGAGGGAAGGTTTGTTAGAAACTTCTTGGTGATGTGTGAATTCATCTCTCAGAGTTACACTTATGTTTCATGCAGCAGTACACTATCCGTGTTTTTGAGGAACCTGAGGAGGACTTCTTTCAATCGCATTGAGGCCTGCGGTGATATAGGAAATATCATCACTTCAAATCGTGAAAGAAGCTTTCTGTGAAACTTCTTTCTGCCCTCTGAATTCCTCTCCCAGAGTTACTGCTTAGTTCTCAGGAAGCAGTTTGCTAACACTCTTTTCGTGGAATCTAAAGTGAGATTTGGGAGCCCATAGGGCCCCATGGTGAAAAAGGGTATATCTTCAGATAATAGCTAGAGAGAAGCTTACTGAGAGATTGCTTTCTGATGTGTGACTTCATCACACAGAGTTCCACCTTTACCTTCTTGGAACAGTTTGCTAACTCTGTCTTGTGTTCTGCAAAGTGATATTGGGAGCTCATTGTGGGCTATGGTGAAAAAGGAAATAACCTCAGATCAAAACTGGAAAGAAGCCTTCTGAGAAACTGCATTTCCATGTGTGCATGCACCTCACAGAGTAACGTTTATCTTCAGTGTTCAGTCTGCTAACACAGTTTTCTGGAAATCTGCAATGGGATAGCTGTGAATAATGAAGCTTACGGTAACAAAGGAAGTATCCTCAGATGAAAACTAGAAGGAAGCTTTGTTAGAAACTTCCTGGTGATGTGTGAATTCATCTCTCAGAGTTACACTTATGTTTCATGCAGCAGTCCACTATCAGTGTTTTTAAGGAACCTGAGGAGTACTTCTTCGTATCGCATTGAGGCCTGCGTTGATAAAGGAAATATCATGATTTCAAATCGTAAAAGAAGCTTTCTGAGAAACTTCCTTGTGATCTGTGACTTCCTCTCACAGAGTTATGGCTTAGTTCTCAGGAAACAGTTTGCCAACACTCTTTTCGTGGTATCTGCAGAGTGAGATTTGGGAGCCCATAGGGGCCCATGGTGGAAAAGTATATATCTTCAGATAATAACTAGAGATAAGCTTACTGAGAGATTGCTTTCTGATGTGTGACTTATTCACACAGAGTTCCACACGTCCCTCTTGGAACAGTTGCTAACTCTGTTATCTGGTAATCTGCAAAGAGATATTTGGGAGCTCATGTGGGCTATGGTGAAAAAGGAAATATCCTCAGATCAAAACTGGAAAGAAGCCTTCTGAGAAACTGCATTTCGATGTGTGCATGCAACTCACAGAGTTACAGGTTTGTCTTCAGTGTTCAGTTTGCCAACACAGTTTTCTGGAAATCTGAAATGGATACTTCTGAATGTAATGAAGCTTACGGTGACAAAGGAAGTATCCTCAGATGAAAACTAGAAAAAAGCTTTGTTAGAACTTCTTGGTGATGGCCGAATGGGAACAGCTCCAGTCTCCAACTCCCAGCGCGAGTGACACAGAAGACCGGTGATTTCTGCATTTTCAACTGAGGTACTGGGGTCATCTCACTAGGTAGTGCCGGACAATCGGTGCTGGTCAGCTGCTGCAGCCTGACCAGCGAGAGCTGAAGCAGGACGACGCATCGCCTCACCTGGAAGTGCAAGGGTGAGGGGGATCCGTTTTCCTAGCCAGGGGAACTGAGACACACAACACCTGGAAAATTGGGTAACTCCCACCCCAATTCTGCACTGTAAGCATACAAGCACACCAGGAGAATATATCCCACACCTGGCCGGGAGGGTCCCACGCCCACGAAGCCTCCCTCAGTGCTAACACAGCAGTCTGCCGCGATCAATCCGCAAGGCAGCAGCGAGGCCTGGGGAGGGGCGCCCGCCATTGCTGAGGCTTAAGTTGGTAAACAAACCCGCTGGGAAGCTCGAACTGGGTGGAGCTCACAGCAGCTCAAGGAAGCCTGCCTGTCTCTGTAGTCTCCACCTCTGGGGACAGCGCACAGCTGAAGACCAACAGGGGAAGTAGCGGGAGCCGGTGCAGACGCGAACGACTCTGTCTGACAGCTTTGGGGACAGCCGTGGATCTCCCAACGCAGAGGTTGAGATCTGAGAACGGACAGACTGCCTGCTCAGGTGTGTCCCTGACCCCTGAGTAGCCTAGCTGGGAGAAATCCCCACTAGGGGCAGTCTGACACCCCACACCTCACAGGGTGGGAGTAGACCCCTGAGAGGAAACTTCCAAAGGAAGAATCAGACAGGTACACTCGCTGTTCAGCAATATTCTATCTTCGGCAACCTCTGCTGCTGATACCCAGGCAAACAGGGTCTGGAGTGGACCTCAAGCAATCTCCAACAGACCAACAGACAGTTCTTCTGACTGTCAGAAGGAAAACTATCAAACAGGAAGGACACCTAGACCAAACCCCATCAGTACGTCACCATCATCAAAGACCAGGGACAGATAAAACCACAAAGATGGGGAAGAAGCAGGGCAGAAAAGCTGGAAATTCAAAAAATAAAGCGCATCTCCCCCTGCAAAGGAGCGCAGCCCATCGCCAGCAACGGATCAAAGCTGATCAGAGAATGACTTGGACGAGAGGAGAGAAGAAGGCTTCAGTCCATCAAACTTCTCAGAGCTAAAGGAGGAATTACGTACCCAGCGCAAAGAAACTAAAAATCTTGAAAAAGAGTGGAAGAATTGACAGCTAGACTAATTAATGCAGAGAAGATCATAAACGAAATGACAGAGATGAAAACCATGACACGAGAAATACGTGACAAATGCACAAGCTTCAGTAACCGACTCGATCAACTGGAAGAAAGAGTATCAGCGATTGAAGATCAAATGAATGAAATGAAGTGAGAAGAGAAACCGAAAGAAAAAAGAAGAAAAAGAAATGAGCAATGCCTGCAAGAAGTATGAGATTACGTAAAAAGACCAAATCTACGTCTGATTGGGGTGCCTGAAAGTGAGGGGGAAAATGGAACCAAGTTGGAAAACACTCTTCAGGATATCATCCAGGAGAACTTCCCCAACCTAGTAGGGCAGGACAACATTCAAATTTAGGAAATACAGAGAACGCCACAAAGATACTCCTCCAGAAGAGCAACTCCAAGACACATAATTGCCAGATTCACCAAAGTTGAAATGACGGAAAAAATCTTAAGGGCAGCCAGAGAGAAAGGTCGGGTAACCCACAAAGGGAAGCCCATCAGACTAACAGCAGACCTCTCGGCAGAAACTCTACAAGCCAGAGAGAGTGGGGGCCAATATTCAACGTTCTTAAAGAAAATAATTTTCAACCCAGAATTTCATATCCAGCCAAACTACGTTTCATCAGTGAAGGAGAAATAAAATCCTTTACAGATAAGCAAATGCTTAGAGATTTTGTCACCACCAGGCCTGCCTTACAAGAGACCCTGAAGGAAGCCCTAACATGGAAAGGAACAACCGGTACCAGCCATTGCAAAAACATGCCAAAATGTAAAGACCATCGAGGCTAGGAAGAAACTGCATCAACTAACGAGCAAAATAACCAGTTAATATCATAATGGCAGGATCAAGTTCACACATAACAATATTAACCTTAAATGTTAATGGACTAAATGCTCCAATTAAAAGACACAGACTGGCAAACTGGATAAAGAGTCAAGACCCATCAGTCTGCTGTATTCAGGAGACCCATCTCACATGCAGAGACATACATAGGCTCAAAATAAAGGGATGGAGGAAGATCTACCAAGCAAATGGAGAACAAAAAAAAGCAGGGGTTGCAATCCTTGTCTCTGATAAAACAGACTTTAAACCATCAAAGATCAAAAGAGACAAAGAAGGCCATTACATAATGGTAAAGGGATCAATTCAACAGGAAGAGCTAACTCTCCTAAATATATATGCACCCAATACAGGAGCACCCAGATTCATAAAGCAAGTCCTTAGAGACTTACAAAGAGACTTAGACTCCCATACAATAATAATGGGAGACTTCAACACTCCGCTGTCAACATTAGACAGATCAACGAGACAGAAAGTTAACAAGGATATCCAGGAATTGAACTCATCTCTGCACCAAGCGGACCTAATAGACATCTATAGAACTCTCCACCCCAAATCAACAGAATATACATTCTTCTCAGCACCACATCGCACTTATTCCAAAATTGACCACATCATTGGAAGTAAAGCACTCCTCAGCAAATGTAAAAGAACAGAAATTATAACAAACTGTCTCTCAGACCACAGTGCAATCAAACTAGAACTCAGGACTAAGAAACTCAATCAAAACCGCTCAACTACATGGAAACTGAACAACCTGCTCCTGAATGACTACTGGGTACATAACGAAATGAAAGCGGAAATAAAGATGTTCTTTGAAACCAATGAGAACAAAGATACAACATACCAGAATCTCTGGGACACATTTAAAACAGTGTGTAGAGGGAAATTTATAGCACTAAACGCCCACAAGAGAAAGCAGGAAAGATCTAAAATTGACACTCTAACATCACAATTAAAAGAACTAGAGAGGCAAGAGCAAACACATTCAAAAGCTAGCAGAAGGCAAGAAATAACTAAGATCAGAGCCGAACTGAAGGAGATAGAGACACAAAAATCCCTCCAAAAAATCAATGAATCCAGGAGTTGGTTTTTTGAAAAATCAACAAAATTGACAGACCGCTAGCAAGGCTAATAAAGAAGAAAAGAGAGGGAATCAAATAGATTCAATAAAAAATGATAAAGGGGATATCACCACTGACCCCACAGAAATACAAACTACCATCAGAGAATACTATAAACGCCTCTACACAAATCAACTAGAAAATCTAGAAGAAATGGATAATTTCCTGGACACTTACACTCTCCCAAGGCTAAACCAGGAAGAAGTTGAATCCCTGAATAGACCAATAGCAGGCTCTGAAATTGAGGCAACAATTAATAGCCTACCCACCAAAAAAAGTCCAGGACCAGATGGATTCACAGCTGAATTCTACCAGAGGTACAAGGAGGAGCTGGTACCATTCCTTCTGAAACTATTCCAATCAATAGAAAAAGAGGGAATCCTCCCTAACTCATTTTATGAGGCCAACATCATCCTGATACCAAACCCTGGCAGAGACACAACAAAAAAAGAGAATTTTAGACCAATATCCCTGATGAACATTGATGCAAAAATTCTCAATAAAAAACTGGCAAACCGGATTCAGAAGCACATCGAAAAGCTTATCCACCATGATCAAGTGGGATTCATCCCTGGGATGCAAGGCTGGTTCAACATTCGCAAATCAGTAAACGTAATCCAGCATATAAACAGAACCAAAGACAAGAACCACATGATTGTCTCAATAGATGCAGAAAAGGCTTTTGACAAAATTCAACAGCCCTTCATGCTAAAAACGCTCAATAAATTCGGTATTGATGGAACGTACCTCAAAATAATAAGAGCTATGTATGACAAACCCACAGCTAATATCATACTGAATGTTCAAAAACTGGAAAAATTCCCTTTGAAAACTGGCACAAGACAGGGATGCCCTCTCTCACCACTCCTATTCAACATAGTGTTGGAAGTTCTGGCTAGGGCAATCAGGCAAGAGAAAGAAATCAAGGGTATCCAGTTAGGAAAAGAAGAAGTCAAATTGTCCCTGTTTGCAGATGACATGATTGTATATTTAGAAAACCCCATCGTCTCAGCCCAAAATCTCCTTAAGCTGATAAGCAACTTCAGCAAAGTCTCAGGATACAAAATTAATGTGCAAAAATCACAAGCATTCTTATACACCAGTAACAGACAAGCAGAGAGCCAAATCAGGAATGAACTTCCATTCACAATTGCTTCAAAGAGAATAAAATACCTAGGAATCCAGCTTACAAGGGATGTAAAGGACCTCTTCAAGGAGAACTACAAACCACTGCTCAGTGAAATCAAAGAGGATACAAACAAATGGAAGAACATACCATGCTCATGGATAGGAAGAATCAATATCGTGAAAATGGCCATACTCCACAAGGTTATTTATAGATTCAATGCCATCCCCATCAAGCTACCAATGAGTTTCTTCACAGAATTGGAAAAAACTGCTTTAAAGTTCATATGGAACCAAAAAAGAGCCCACATTGCCAAGACAATCCTAAGTCAAAAGGACAAAGCTGGAGGCGTCACGCTACCTGACTTCAAACTATACTACAAGGCTACAGTCACCAAAACAGCATGGTACTGGTACCAAAACAGAGATATAGATCAATGGAACAGAACAGTGTCCTCAGAAATAATACCGCACATCTACAGCCATCTGATCTTTGACAAACCTGAGAGAAACAAGAAATGGGGAAAGGATTCCCTATTTAATAAATGGTGCTGGGAAAATTGGCTAGCCATAAGTAGGAAAGCTGAAACTGGATCCTTTCCTTACCCCTTATACGAAGATTAATTCAAGATGGATTAGAGACTTAAATGTTAGACCTAATACCATAAAAACCCTAGAAGAAAATCTAGGTAGTACCATTCAGGACATAGGCATGGGCAAGGACTTCATGTCTAAAACACCAAAAGCAACGGCAGCAAAAGCCAAAATTGACAAATGGGATCTAATTAAACTAAAGAGCTTTTGCACAGCAAAAGAAACTACCATCAGAGTGAACAGGCAACCTACAGAATGGGAGAAAATTTTTTGCAACCTACTCATCTGACAAAGGGCTAATATCCAGAATCTACAAAGAACTCAAACAAATATACGAGAAAAAAACAAACAACCCCATCAAAAAGTGGGGAAAGGATATGAACAGACATTTCTCAAAAGAAGATATTCATACAGCCAACAGACACATGAAAAAATGCTCATCATCACTCGCCATCAGAGAAATGCAAATCAAAACCACAATGAGATACCATCTCACACCAGTTAGAATGGCAATCATTAAGAAGTCAGGAAACAACAGGTATTGGAGAGGATGTGGAGAAATAGGAACACTTTTACACTGTTGGTGGGATTGTAAACTAGTTCAACCATTATGGAAAACAGTATGGCAATTCCTCAAGGATCTAGAACTAGATGTACCATATGACCCAGTCATCCCACAACTGGGTATATACCCAAAGGATTATAAATTATTCTACTACAAAGACACATGTACACGTATGTTTATTGCGGCACTATTCACAATAGCAAAGACTTGGTATCAACCCAAATGTCCATCAGTGACAGACTGGATTAAGAAAATGTGGCACATATACACCATGGAATACTATGCAGCCATAAAAAAGGATGAGTTTGCGTCCTTTGTAGGGACATGGATGCAGCTGGAAACCATCATTCTTAGCAAACTATCACAAGAAGAGAAAACCAAACACCGCATGTTCTCACTCATAGGTGGGAACTGAACAATGAGATCACTTGGACTCGGGAAGGGGAACATCACACACTGGGGCCTATCATGGGGAGGGGGGAGGGGAGAGGAGGGAGGGATTGCATTGGGGAGTTATACATGATATAAATGATGAATTGATGGGTGCTGACGAGTTGATGGGTGCAGCACACCAACATGGCATAAGTATACATATGTAACAAACCTGCACATTATGCACATGTACCCTAGAACTTAAAGTATAATAAAAGAAAAAAAAGAAATGTTTGAGGTGATACATATGCTAATTACACTGATTTGATCACTACACATTGTGTACATGTATCAGCATATCACTCTATATTCCATACATATGTACACTTATTATGAGTCTACTACAAATAAAAGGAAAAAAATGAAAAAAAAAAAAGAAACTTCTTGGTGATGTGTGAATTCATCTCTCAGAGAAACACTTACGTTTCATGCAGCAGTACGCTATCAGTTTGCTAACTCTGTTATCGTGTGTTCTGCATAGTGATATTTGGGGACTCATGGAGGGCTATGGTTAAAAAGGAAATAACCTCAGATCAAAACTGGAAAGAAGCCTTCTGAGAAACTGCATTTCCATGTGTTAATGCAACTCACAAAGTTACACGTTTCTCTTAAGTGTTCAGTTTGGTAACACAGTTTTCTGGAAATCTGCCATGGGATACATCTGATCGCAATGAAGCTTACGGTGACAAAGGAAATATCCTCAGATGAAAACTAGAAAGAAGCTTTGTTAGAAACTTCTTGGTGATGTGTGAATTCATCTCTCAGGGTTACACTTATGTGTCATGCAGCAGTACATTATCACTGTTTTGAGGAACCTGAGAAGGACTTCTTTGAATCGCATTGAGGCCTGTGGTGATAAAGGAAATATCATCAGTTCAAATCGTGAAAGAAGCTTTCTGAGAAACTTCTTTGTGATCTCTGAATTCTTCTCCCAGAGTTACAACTTAGTTCTCAGGAAGCAGTTTGCTAACACTCATTTCGTGGAATATGCAAAGTGAGATTTGGGAGCCCATAGGGGCTCATGGTGAAAAAGGATATATCTTCAGATAATAACTAGAGAGAACCTTACTGAGAGATTGCTTTCTGATGTGTGACTTCATCTCACAGAGTTCAACCCTTCATTTCTTGGAACAGTTTGCTAACTCTGTTATCTTGTGTTCTGCAGAGGGATTTTTGGGAGCTCATGGTGGGCTATGGTGAAAAAGGAAATAACCTCAGATCAAAACTGGAAAGAAGCCTTCTGAGAAACTGCATTTCGATGTGTGAATGCAACTCACAGGGTTACACGTTTCTGTTAAGTGTTACGTTTGCTAACACAGTTTTCTGGAAATCTGCAATGGGTTACTTCTGAACGTAATGAAGCTTACGGTGACAAAGGAAGTATCCTCAGATGAAAACTAGAAAGAAGCTTTGTTAGAAACTTCTTGGTGATGTGTGAATTCATCTCTAAGAGTTACACTTATGTTTCATGCAGCAGTCCGCTATCAGTGTTTTTGAGGAACCTGAGGAGGACTTCTTTGAATCGCACTGAGGCCTGCGGTGATAAAGGAAATATCATCAGTTCTAATCGTGAAAGAAGCTTTCTGAGAAACTTCTTTGTGATCTCTGAATTCCTCTCCCAGAGTTACAGCTTTGTTCTCAGGAAGTAGTTTGCTAACACTCTTTTCGTGGAATCTGCAAAGTGAGATTTGGGAGCCCCGAGGGGCCCATGGTGAAACAAGGTATATCTTCAGATAATACCTCGAGCGAAGCTTATTGAGAGATTGCATTCTGTTGTGTGACTTCATCACACAGACATCCACCCTTCCCTTCTTGGAACAGTTTGCTAACTCTGTTATCTTGTGTTCTGCAGAGTGATATTTGGGAGCTCATTGTGGGCTATGGGGAAAAGGAAATAACCTCAGATCAAAAATGGAAAGAAGCCTTCTGAGAAACAGCATTTCGAAGTGTGAATGCAACTCACAGTTACACGTTTGTCTTCAGTGTTCAGTTTGCTAACACAGTTTTCTGGAAATCTGCCATGGGATACTTATGAACGCAATGAAGCTTAGGGCGACAAAGGAAATATCCTCAGATGAAAACTAGAAAGAAGCTTTGTTAGAAACTTCTTGGTGATGTGTGAATTCGTCTCTCAAAGTTACACTTATGAGTCATGCAGCAGTCCATTATCACTGTTTTTGTGGAATCTGAGAGGGACGTCTTTGGTTCACATTTGAGGCCTATGCTGGTAAAGGAAATATCAGCAGTTCAAAACGTGAAAGAAGCTTTCTGAGAAACTTCCTTGTAATCTGTAAATTCTTCTCACAGAGTTACAGCTTAGTTCTCAGGAAACAGTTTGCTAACACTCTTTTCCTGGAATCTGCAGAGTGAGATTTGGGAGCCCCTAGGGGCCATGGTGGAAAAGGATATATCTTCAGAAAATAACTAGAGAGAAGCTTACTGAGAGATTGCTTTCTGATTCATGACTTCATCACACAGAGTTCCACACTTCCCTTCTTGGAACAGTTTGCTAACTCTGTTATCTTGTGTTTTGCAGAGTAATATTTGGGAGCTCATTGTGGGCTATGGTGAAAAAGGAAATAACCTCAGATCAAACTCGAAAGAAGTCTTCTGAGAAACTGCATTTCAATGTGTGAATGCAACTCACAGAATTACACGTTTGTCCTCAGTGTTCAGTTTGCTAACACAGTTTTCTGGAAATCTGCAATGGGATACTTCTGAACGCAATGAAGCTTACGGTGACAAAGGAAATATCCTCAGATGAAAACTAGAAGGAAGCTTTGTTAGAACTTCTTTGTGATGTGTGAATTCATCTCTAAGAGTTACACTTATGTTTCATGCAGCAGTCCGCTATCAGTGTTTTTGAAGAACCTGAGGAGAACTTCTTTGAATCGCATGGAGGCCTGCGGTGATAAAGGAAATATCATCAGTTCAAATCATGAAAGAAACTTTCTGAGAAACTTCTTTCTGATCTCTGAATTCCTCTCCCAGAGTTACAGCTTAGTTCTCAGGAAGCAGTTTCCTAACACTCTTTTCGTGGAATCTGCAAAGTGAGATTTCGGAGCCCATAGGGGCCCATGGTGAAAAAGGATATATCTTCAGATAATAACTAGAGAGACGCTTACTGCGAGATTGTGTTCTGATGGGTGACTTCATCACACAGAGTTCCACCCTTCTCTTCTTGGAACAGTTTGCTAACTCTGTTATCTTGTGTTCTGCAAAGTGATATTTGGGAGCTCATTGTGGGCTATGGTGAAAAAGGAAATAACCTCAGATAAAATCTGGAAAGAAGCTTTCTGAGAAACCGCATTTCGATGAGTGAATGCAACTCATAGAGTTACACGTTTGTCATCAGTGTTCAGTTTGCTAACACAGTTTTCTGGAAATCTGCAGTGGGATACTTCTGAACGTAATGAAGCTGACGGTGACAAAGGAATTGTCCACAGATGAGAACTAGAAAGAAGCTTTGTTAGAAACTTCTTGGTGATGTGTGAATTCATTTCTCAGAGTTACACTTATGTTTCATGCAGCAGTCCGCTATCGGTGTTTTTGAGGAACCTGAGGAGGACTTCTTTGAATCGCATTGAGGCCAGCGGTGATAAAGGAAATATCATCAGTTCAATTCATGAAAGAAACTTTCTGAGAAACTTCTTTGTGATCTCTGAATTCCTCTCCCAGAGTTACAGCTTAGTTCTCAGGAAGCAGTTTGCTAACACTCTATTCGTGGAATCTGCAACGGGAGATTTGGGAGCCCTTAGGGTCCCATGGTGAAAAAGGATATATCTTCAGGTAATAACTACAGAGAAGCTTACTGAGAGATTGCTTTCTGATGTGTGAAGTCATCACACAGGGTTCCACCATTCCCTTCTTGGAACAGTTTGCTAACTCTGTTATCTTGTGTTCTGCAGAGTGATATTTGGGAGCTCATTGTGGGCTATGGTGAAAAAGGAAATAACCTCAGATCAAAACTGGAAAGAAGCCTTCTGAGAAACTGCATTTCGATGTGTGAATGCAACTCACAGAGTTACACGTTTGTCTTCAGTGTTCAGTTTGCTAACACAGTTTTCTGGAAATCTGCAATGGGATACTTCTGAACGTAATGAAGCTTATGTTGACAAAGGAAGTATCCTCAAATGAAAACTAGAAAGAAGCTTTGTTAGAAACTTCTTGGTGATGTGTTAATTGTTTATTCATCTCTCAGACTTACACTTATATTTCATGCAGCAGTCCTGTATCAGTGTTTCTGAGGAACCTGCCGAGGACTTCTTTGAATCGCATTGAGGCCTGCGGTGATAAAGGAAATATCATCAGTTCAAATCGTGAAAGAAGCTTTCTGAGAAACTTCTTCCTGATCTCTGAATTCCTCTCCAAGGGTTACAGCTTAGTTCTCAGGAAGCAGTTTTATCACTCTTTTCGTGGAATCTGCAGAGAGAGATTTGGGAGCCCCTAGGGGCCCATGATGGAAAAGGATATATCTTCAGATAATAACTAGAGAGAAGCTTACTGAGAGATTGCTTTCTGATCTGTGACTTTATCACACTGAGTTCCACAATTCCCTTCTTGGAACAGTTTGCTAACTCTGTTGTCTTGTGTTCTGCAAAGTGATATTTGGGAGCTCATTGTGTGCTATGGTTTAAAAGGAAATATCCTCAGATCAAAAGTCGAAAGAAGCCTTCTGAAAAACTGCATTTCGATGTGTGAATGCAACTCACAGAGTTACACGTTTGTCTTCAGTGTTCAGTTTGCTAACACAGTTTTCTGGAAATCTGCAATGGGATACTTCTGAACTTAATGAAGCTTACGGAGACAAAGGAATTATCCTCAGATGAAAACTAGAAAGAAGCTTTGTTAGAAACTTCTTGGTGATGTGTGAATTCATTTCTCAGAGTTACACTTATGTGTCATGCAGCAGTCCATTATCACTGTTTTTGAGGAACCTGAGAAGGACTTCTTTGAATCGCATTGAGGCCTGCGGTGATAAAGGAAATATCATCAGTTCAAATCGTGAAAGAAGCTTTCTGAGAAACTTCTTTCTGCTCTCTGAATTCCTCTCCCAGAGTTACTGCTTAGTTCTCAGGAAGCAGTTTGCTAACACTCTTTTCGTGGAATCTGCAAAGTGAGATTTGGGAGCCCATAGGGGCCCATGGTGAAAAAGGATATATCTTCAGATAATAACTAGAGAGAAGCTTACTGAGAGATTGCTTTCTGATCTGTGACTTTATCACACTGAGTTCCACAATTCCCTTCTTGGAACAGTTTGCTAACTCTGTTGTCTTGTGTTCTGCAAAGTGATATTTGGGAGCTCATTGTGTGCTATGGTTTAAAAGGAAATATCCTCAGATCAAAAGTCGAAAGAAGCCTTCTGAAAAACTGCATTTCGATGTGTGAATGCAACTCACAGAGTTACACGTTTGTCTTCAGTGTTCAGTTTGCTAACACAGTTTTCTGGAAATCTGCAATGGGATACTTCTGAACGTAATGAAGCTTATGTTGACAAAGGAAGTATCCTCAAATGAAAACTAGAAAGAAGCTTTGTTAGAAACTTCTTGGTGATGTGTTAATTGTTTATTCATCTCTCAGACTTACACTTATATTTCATGCAGCAGTCCTGTATCAGTGTTTCTGAGGAACCTGCCGAGGACTTCTTTGAATCGCATTGAGGCCTGCGGTGATAAAGGAAATATCATCAGTTCAAATCGTGAAAGAAGCTTTCTGAGAAACTTCTTTCTGCTCTCTGAATTCCTCTCCCAGAGTTACTGCTTAGTTCTCAGGAAGCGGTTTGCTAACACTCTTTTCGTGGAATCTGCAAAGTGAGATTTGGGAGCCCCTAGGGGCCCATGTTGAAAAAGGATATATCTTCAGATAATGACTAGAGAGAAGCTTACTGAGAGATTGCTTTCTGATGTGTGACTTCATCACACAGAGTTCCACCCTTCCCTTCTTGGAACAGTTTGCTAACTCTGTTATCTTGTGTTCTGCAAAGTGATATTTGGGAGCTCCTTGTGGGCTATGTTGAAAAAGGAAATAACCTCAGTTCTAAACTGGAAAGAAGCCTTTTGAGAAACTGCATTTCGATGTGTGAATGCAACTCACAGAGTTACACGTTTCTCTTCAGTGTTCAGTTTGCTAACACAGTTTTCTGGAAATCTGCAATGGGATACTTCTGAACGTAATGAAGCTTACGGTGACAAAGGAAGTATCCTCAGATGAAAACTAGAAAGAAGCTTTGTTAGAAACTTCTTGGTGATGTGTGAATTCATCTCTCAGAATTACACTTATGTTTCATGCAGCAGTCCACTATCAGCGTTTTTGAGGAACCTGAGGAGGACTTCTTTGAATCGCTTTGAGGCCTGTGGTGATAAAGGAAATATCATCAGTTCAAATCGTGAAAGAAGCTTTCTGTGAAACTTCTTTCTGCTCTCTGAAATCCTCTCCCAGCGTTACTGCTTAGTTTTCAGGAAGCAGTTTGCTCACATTCTTTTCGTGGAATCTGCAAAGTGAGATTTGGGAGCCCATAGGGGCCCATGGTGAAAAAGGATATATCTTCAGATAATAACTAGAGAGAAGCTTACTGAGAGATTGCTTTCTGATGTGTGACTTCATCACACAGAGTTCCACCCTTCCCTTCTTGGAACAGTTTGCTAACTCTGTTATCTTGTGTTCTGCAAAGTGATATTTGGGAGCTCATTGTGGGCTATGGTGAAAAAGGAAATAACCTCAGATCAAAACTGGAAAGAAGCCTTCTGAGAAACTGCATTTCGATGTGTGAATGCAACTCACAGAGTTACACGTTTGTCTTCAGTGTTCAGTTTGCTAACACAGTTTTCTGGAAATCTGCAATGGGATACTTCTGAACGTAATGAAGCTTACGGTGACAAAGGAAGTATCCTCAGATGAAAACTAGAAAGAAGGTTTGTTAGAAACTTCTTGGTGATGTGTGAATTCATCTCTCAGAGTTACACTTACGTTTCATGGCCCAGTCCACTATCAGTGTTTTGAGGAAACCTGAGGAGGACACTTCTCGAATGCATTGAGGCCTGCGGTGATAAAGGAAATATCATCAGTTCAAATCGTGAAAGAAGACTTTCTGAGAAACTTCTTCTGCTCTCTGAATCCTCTCCTCCCAGAGTTACTGACTGCTTAGTTCTCAGGAAGCAGTTGCTACACTCTTTCGGGGAATCTGCAAGTGAGATTTGTGCAGCCCCTAGGGGGCCCATGGTGAAAAGGATTATATCTTCAGATAAAGAACTAGAGATAAGCTTACTGAAGATTGCTTTCTGATGTGTGACTTCATCACACAGAGTTCCACCCTCCCCATTCCCTTCTTGGAACAGTTGCTAACTCTGTTTATCTTGTGTGCTGCAAAGTGATATTTGGGGAGCTCATTGTGGGCTATGGTGAAAAAGGAAATACCTCAGATCAAAACTGGAAAGAAACCTTCTAAAACTGCATTTCGATGTGTGAATGCAACTCACAGAGTTTACCAGTTTGTCTTCAGTGTTCAGTTTTGCTAACACAGTTGTCTGGAAATCTGCAATGGGATACTTCTGAACGTAAGAAAGCTTACGGTGACAAAGGAATATCCTCAGAGGAACCAGAAAAGAAGCTTTGTTTAGAAACTTCTTGTTGATGTGTGATTCATCTCTCAATTACACTTATGTTTCATGAAGCAGTCCACTATCAGTGTTTTTGAGGAACCTGAGGAGGAATTCTTTGAAATCGCATTGAGGCCCTGCGGTGATAAAGGAAATATCATCAGTTCAAATCGGAAGAAGTTTTCTGAGAAACTTTCCTTGCTTCGTT
>NC_044551.1:47353619-47453345 GCF_007565055.1 Rhinopithecus roxellana
GTTAGCAAACGGAACACTGAAAAACGTGTAACTCTGTGAGTTGCATTCACACATCGAAATGCAGTTTCTCAGAAGGCTTTTTCCAGTTTTGATCTGAGGTTATTTCCTTTTGCACCATAGCCCAAAATGAGCTCCCAAATATCACTTTGCAGAACACAAGATAACAGAGTTAGCAAACTGTTCCAAGAAGGGAAGGGTGGAATTCTGTGTGATGAAGTCACACATCAGAAAGCAATCTCTCAGTAAGCTTCTCTCAAGTTCTTACCTGAAGATATATCCCTTTTCACCATGGGCCCCTCTTGGCTCCCAAATCTCACATTGCAGATTCCACGAAAAGAGTGTGAGCAAACTGCTTCCTGAAAACTAAGCAGTAACTCTGGGAGAGGAATTCAGAGAGCAGAAAGAAGTTTCTCAGAAAGCTTCTTTCACGATTTGAACTGATGATATTTCCTTTATCAGCGCAGGCCTCAATGCGATTCAAAGAAGTCCTACTCAGGTTCCTCAAAAACACTGATAGTGGACTGCTTCATGAAACGTAAGTGTAATTCTGAGAGATGAATTCACACATCACCAAGAAGTTTCTAACAAAGCTTCTTTCTAGTTTTCATCTGAGGATACTTCCTTTGTCACCGTAAGCTTCATTACGTTCAGAAGTATCCCATTGCAGATTTCCAGAAAACTGTGTTACCAAACTGAACACTGAAGACAAACGTGTAACTTTGTGAGTTGCATTCACACATCGAAATGCAGTTTCTCAGAAGGCTTCTTTCCAGTTTTGATCTGAGGTTATTTCCTTTTTCACCATAGCCCACAATGAGCTCCCAAATATCACTTTGCAGAACACAAGATAACAGAGTTAGCAAACTGTTCCAAGAAGGGAAGGGTGGAACTCTGTGTGATGAAGTCACACATCAAAAAGCAATCTCTCAGTTAGCTTCTCTCTAGTTCTTATCTGAAGATATATCCCTTTTCACCATGGGCCCCTATTGGCTCGCAAATCTCACATTGCAGATTCCACGAAAAGAGTGTGAGCAAACTGCTTCCTGAAAACAAAGCAGTAACTCTGGGAGAGGAATTCAGAGGTCAGAAAGAAGTTTCTCAGAAAGATTCTTTCACGATTTGAACTGATGATATTTCCTTTATCACCGCAGGCTTCAATGCGATTCAAAGAAGTGCTCCTCAGGTTCCTCAAAAACACTGATAGTGGACTGCTGCATGAAACATAAGTGTAATTCTGAGAGATGAATTCACACATCACCAAGAAGTTTCTAACAAAGCTTCTTTCTAGTTTTCATCTGAGGATATTTCCTTTGTCATCGTAAGCTTCATTGAGTTCCGAAATATCCCATTGCAGATTTCCAGAAAACTTTGATAGCAAACTGAACACTGAAGAGAAACGTGCAACTCTGTGAGTTGCATTCACACATCGAAATGCAGTTTCTCTGAAGGCTTCTTTCGAGTTTTGATCTGAGGATATTTCCTTTTTCACCATAGCCCACAATGAGCTCCCACATATCACTTTGCAGAACACAAGATAACAGAGTTAGCAAACTGTTCCAAGAAGGGAAGGGTGGAATTCTGTGTGATGAAGTCACACATCAGAAAGCAATCTCTCAGTAAGCTTCTCTCTAGTTATTATCTGAAGATATAACCTTTTTCACCATGGGCCCCTAGGGGCTCCCAAATCTCACTTTGCAGATTCCACGAAGAGAGTGGTAGCATACTGCTTCCTGAAAACTAAGTAGTAACACTGGGGAGAGGAATTCAGAGAGCAGCAAGAAGTTTCTCAGAAAGCTTCCTTCACGATTTGAACTGATGATATTTCCTTTATCACCGCAGGCCTCAATGCTATTCGAAGACGTCCTCCTCAGGTTCCTCAAAAACACTGATGGTGGACTGCTGCATGAAACATAAGTATAAATCTGAGACATGAATTCACACATCACCAAGAAGTTTCTAACAAAGCTTCTTTCTAGTTTTCATCTGAGGATACTTCCTTTGTCACCGTAAGCTTCATTACGTTCAGAAGTATCCCATTGCAGATTTCCAGAAAACTGTGTTAGCAAACTGAACACTGAAGATAAACGTTTAACTCTGTGAGTTGCATTCACACATCGAAATGCAGTTTCTCAGAAGGCTTTTTCCAGTTTTGATCTGAGGTTATTTCCTTTTTCACCATAGCCCACAATGAGCTCCCAAATATCACTCTGTAGAACACAAGATAACAGAGTTAGCAAACTGTTCCAAGAAGGGAAGGGTGGAACTCTGTGTTATGAAGTCACACATCAGATAGCAATCTCTCAGTAAACTTCTCTCTAGTTATTATCTGAAGATACATCCTTTTTCACCATGGGCCCGTATGGGCTCCCAAAACTCACTTTGCAGATTCCACGAAAAGAGTGTTAGCAAGCTGCTTCCTGAGAACTAAGCTGTAACTCTGGGAGAGGAATTCAGAGATCACAAAGGAGTTTCTCGGAAAGCTTCTTTCACGATTTGAACTGATGATATTTCCTTTATCACCGCAGGCCTCAATGCGATTAAAAGAAGTCCTCTTCAAGTTCCTCAAAAACACTGATAGCGGACTTCTGCATGAAACATAAGTGTAACTCTGAGAGATGAATACACACATCACCGAGAAGTTTCTAACAACGCTTCTTTCTAGTTTTCATCTGAGGATACTTCCTTTGTCACCGTAAGCTTCATTACGTTCAGAGGTATCCCATTGCAGATTTCCAGAAAACTGTGTTAGCAAACTGAACACTGAAGACAAACGTGTAACTCTGTGAGTTGCATTCACACATCGACATGCAGATTCTCAGAAGGCTTCTTTCGAGTTTTCATCTGAGGTTATTTCCTTTTTCACCATAGCCCACAATGAGCTCCCAAATATCACTCTGCAGAACACAAGATAACAGAGTTAGTAAACTGTTCCAAGAAGGGAAGGGTGGAACTCTATGTGATGAAGTCACACAACAGAAAACAAACTCTCAGTAAGCTTCTCTCTAGTTATTATCTGAAGATATATACTTTTTCACCATGGGCCCCTATGGGCTCCCATATCTCACTTTGCAGATACCACGAAAAGAGTGTTAGCAAACTGCTTCCTGTGAACTAAGCTGTAAATCTGGGAGAGGAATTCAGAGATCACAAAGAAGTTTCTCAGAAAGATTCTTTCCCGGTTTGAACTGATGATATTTCCTTTAACACCGCAGGCCTCAATGCGATTCATAGATATCCTCCTCAGGTTCCTCAAAAACACTGATAGCATACTGCCGCATGAAACATAAGTGTAACTCTGAGAGATGAATTCACACATCACCAAGAAGTTTCTAACAAAGCTTCTTTCTAGTTTTCATCTGAGGATATTTCCTTTGTCATCGTAAGCTTCATTGAGTTCCGAAATATCCCATTGCAGATTTCCAGAAAACTTTGATAGCAAACTGAACACTGAAGAGAAACGTGCAACTCTGTGAGTTGCATTCACACATCGAAATGCAGTTTCTCTGAAGGCTTCTTTCGAGTTTTGATCTGAGGATATTTCCTTTTTCACCATAGCCCACAATGAGCTCCCACATATCACTTTGCAGAACACAAGATAACAGAGTTAGCAAACTGTTCCAAGAAGGGAAGTGTGGAACTATGTGTGATGAAGTCACACATCAGAAAGCAATCTCTCAGTACGCTTCACTCTAATTATATTCTGAAGATATATCCTTTTCCAACATGGGCCCCTATGGGATCCCAAATCTCACTCTGCAGATTCCACGAAAAGAGTGTTAGCAAACTGCTTCCTGAGAACTCAGCTGTAACTCTGGGAGAGGTATTCAGAGATCACAACGAAGTTTCTCAGAAAGCTTCTTTCACAATTTGAACTGATGATATTTCCTTTATCTCCGCAGGCCTCAATGCGATTCAAATAATTCCTCCTCAATTTCCTCAAAAACACAGATAGCGGACTGCTGCATGAAACATAAGTGTAACTCTGAGAGATGAATTCACACATCACCCAGAAGTTTCTAACAAAGCTTCTTTCTAGTTTTCTTCTGAGAATACTTCCTTTATCACCGTAAGCTTCATTACGTTCAGAAGTATCCCATTGCAGATTTCCAGAAAACTGTCTTATTAAACTGAACACTGAAGACAAACGTGTAACTCTGTGAGTTGCATTCACACATCGAAATGCAGTTTCTCAGAAGGCTACTTTCGAGTTTTGATCTGAGGTTATTTCCTTTTTCAAAATAGCCCACAATGAGCGCCCAAATATCATTCTGCAGAACCCAAGATAACAGAGGTAGCAAACTGTTCCAAGAAGGGAGGGGTGGAACTCTGTGTGATGAAGTCACACATCAGAAAGCAATCTCTCAGTAAGCTTCTCTCTAGTTATTTTCTGACGATATATTCTTTTCCACCATGGGCCCCTATAGGCCTCCAAATCTCACTCTGCAGATTCCACGAAAAGAGTGTTAGCAAACTGTTTCCTGAGAACTAAGCTGTAACTCTGTGACCGGAAATCACAGATCACAAGGAAGTTTCTCAGAAAGCTTCTCTCACGTTTTGAACTGCTGATATTTCCTTTATCAGCATAGGCCTCAATGCGATCCAAAGAAGTCCTTCTCAGGTTCCTCAAAAACAGTGATAATGGACTGCTGGATGAACCATCACTGTAATTCTGTGAGATGAATTCACACATCACCAAGAAGTTTCTAACAAAGCTTCTTTCTAGTTTTCATCTGAGTATATTTCCTTTGTCACCGTAAGCTTCATTGGGTTCAGAAGTATCCCATTGCAGATTTCCAGAAAACTGTGATAGCAAACTGAACACTGAAGAGAAACATTTAACTCTGTGAGTTGCATTCACACATCGAAATGCAGTTCCTCAGAAGCCTTCTTTCCAGTTTTGATTGAGGATATTTCCTTTTTCACCATAGCCCTCATTGTGCTCCCACATATCACTTTGCAGAACACAAGATAACAGAGTTAGCAAACTGTTCCAAGAAGGGAAGGGTGGATTTCTGTGTGATGAAGTCACACATCAGAATGCAATCTCCCAGTGAGCTTCTCTCTAGTTATTTTCTGACGATATATTCTTTTAAGCCATGGGCCCCTATAGGCTTCCAAATCTCACTCTGCAGATTCCACGAAAAGAGTGTTAGCAAACTGTTTCCTGAGAAGTAAGCTGTAACTCTGTGACCGGAAATCACAGATCACAAGGAAGGTTCTCAGAAGGCTTCTCTCACGTTTTGAACTGCTGATATTTCCTTTATCAGCGTAGGCCTCAATGCGATCCAAAGAAGTCCTTCTCAGGTTCCTGAAAAACAGTGGTAATGAACTGCTTGATGAACCATCACTGTAACTCTGTGAGATGAATTCACACATCACCAAGAGGTTTCTAACAAAGCTTCTTTCTAGTTTTCATCTGAGGATATTTCCTTTGTCCCCGTAAGCTTCATTGGGTTCAGAAGTATCTCATTGCACATTTCCAGAAAACTGTGATAGCAAACTGAACACTGAAGATAAACGTGTAACTCTGTGAGTTGCATTCACACATCGAAACGCAGTTTCTCAGAAGCCGTCTTTCCAGTTCTGATTGAGGATATTTCCTTTTTCAACATAGCCCTTAATGAGCTCCCACATATCACTTTGCAGAACACAAGATAACAGAGTTAGCAAACTGTCCAAGAAGGGTAGGGTGGAACTCTGTGTGATGAAGTCACACATCAGAATGCAATGTCCCAGTGAGCTTCTCTCTAGTTATTATCTGAAGATATATCCTGTTTCACCATGGGCCCCTGGGGGCTCACAAATCTCACTCTGCAGATTCTAGGAAAAGAGTGTTAGCAAACTGCTTCCTGAGAACTAAGCTGTAACTCTGGGAGAGGAATTCAGAGATCACAAAGTAGTTTCTCAGAAAGCTTCTTTCACGATTTGAACTGATGATATTTCCTCTATCATCGCAGGCCTCAGTGCGATTCAAATAATTCCTCCTCAATTTCCTGAAAAACACAGATAGCGGACTGCTGCATGAAACATAAGTGTAACTCTGAGAGATGAATTCACACATCACCAAGAAGTTTCTAACAAAGCTTCTTTCTAGTTTTCATCTGAGGATACTTCCTTTGTCACCGTAAGATTCATTACATTCAGAAGTATCCCATTGCAGATTCCCAGAAAACTGTCTTAGAAAACTGAACAGGGAAGACAAACGTGTAACTCTTTGATTTGCATTCACACATCGAAATGCAGTTTCTCAGAAGGCTACTTTCGAGTTTTGATCTGAGGTTATTTCCTTTTCCACCATAGCCCACAATGAGCGCCCAAATATCACTCTGCAGAACACAAGATAACAGAGGAAGCAACCTGTTCCAAGAAGGGAGGGTTGTAACTCTGTGTGATGAAGTCAAACATCCGAAAGCAGTCTCTCAGTAAGCTTCTCTCTAGTTATTTTCTGACAATATATTCTTTTCCACCATGGGCCCCTATAGGCTTCCAAATCTCACTCTGCAGATTCCATGAAAAGAGTGTTAGCAAACTGTTTCCTGAGAACTAAGCTGTAACTCTGTGACCGGAAATCACAGATCACAAGGAAGTTTCTCAGAAAGCTTCTCTCACTTTTTGAACTGCTGATATTTCCTTTATCAGTGTAGGCCTCAATGCGATCCAAAGAAGTCCTTCTCAGTTTCCTCAAAAACAGTGATAATGGACTGCTGCATGAACCATCACTGTAACTCTGTGAGATGAATTCACACATCACCAAGAAGTTTCTAACAAAGCTTCTTTCTAGTTTTCATCTGAGGACATTTCCTTTGTCACCGTAAGCTTCATTACGTTCAGAAGTATCCCATTGCATATTTCAAGAAAACTGTGATAGCAAACTGAACACTGAAGAGAAACGTGTAACCCTGTGAGTTTCATTCACACATCGAAATGCAGTTTCTCAGACGCCTTCCTTCCAGTTTTGATTGAGGATATTTCTTTTTCACCATAGCCCTCAATGAGCTCCCACATATCACTTTGCAGAACACAAGATAACAGAGTTAGCAAACTGTTCCAAGAAGGAAAAGGTGGAACTCTGTGTGATGAAGTCACACATCAGAAAGCAATCTCTCAGTAAGCTTCTCTCTAGTTATAATCTGAAGATATATCCTTTTCCACCATGGGCCCCTATGGGCTCCCAAATCTCACTCTGTAGATTCCACGAAACGAGTGTTAGCAAACTGTTTCCTGAGAACTAAGCTGTAAATCTGTGACAGGAAATCACAGATCACAAGGAAGTTTCTCAGAAAGATTCTTTCACGTTTTTAACTGCTGATATTTCCTTTATCAGCGAAGGCCTCAATGCGATCCAAAAAGTCCTCCTCAGGTTCCTCAAAAACACTGATAGTGGACTGCTGCATGAAACATAAGTGTAACTCTGAGAGATGAATTCACACATCACCAAGAAGTTTCTAACAAAGCTTCTTTCTAGTTTTCATCTGAGGATACTTCCTTTGTCACCGTAAGATTCATTACGTTCAGAAGTATCCCATTGCAGATTCCCAGAAAACTGTCTTAGCAAACTGAACAGGGAAGACAAACGTGTAACTCTTTGAGTTGCATTCACACATCGAAATGCAGTTTCTCAGAAGGCTACTTTCGAGTTTTGATCTGAGGTTTTTTCCTTTTTCAAAATAGCCCACAATGAGCGCCCAAATATCACTCTGCAGAACACAAGATAACAGAGGAAGCAACCTGTTCCAAGAAGGGAGGGTTGTAACTCTGTGTGATGAAGTCAAACATCAGAAAGCAATCTCTCAGTAAGCTTCTCTCTAGTTATTTTCTGACGATATATTCTTTTCCACCATGGGCCCCTATAGGCTTCCAAATCTCACTCTGCAGATTCCACAAAAAGAGTGTTAGCAAACTGTTTCCTGAGAACTAAGCTGTAACTCTGTGACCGGAAATCACAGATCACAAGGAAGTTTCTCAGAAAGCTTCTCTCACTTTTTGAACTGCTGATATTTCCTTTATCAGCGTAGGCCTCAATGCGATCCAAAGAAGTCCTTCTCAGCTTCCTCAAAAACAGTGATAATGGACTGCTGCATGACACATAAGTGTAAATCTGAGATGAAATAACACATCACCAAGAAGTCTCTAACAAAGCTTCTTTCTAGTTTTCATCTGAACATACCTCCCTTGTCACCATAAGCTTCATTACATTCAGAAGTATCCCATTGCAGATTTCCAGGAAACTGTGATAGCAAACTGAACACTGAAGAGAAACGTGTAACTCAGTGAGTTGCATTCACACATCGAAATGCAGTTTCTCAGAAGACTTTATTCCAGTTTTGATTGAGGATAATTCCTTTTTCACCATAGCCTTCAATGAGCTCCCAAATATCACTTTGCAGAACACAAGATAACAGAGTTAGCACTGTTAAAAGAAGGGAAGGGTGGAACTCTGTGTGATGAAGTCACACATCAGAATGCAATCTCCCAGTAAGCTTCTCTCTAGTTATTATCTGAAGATATATCCTGTTTCACCATGGCCCCTGGGGGCTCCCAAATCTCACTTTGCAGATTCCACGAAAAGAATGTTAGCAAACTGCTTCCAGAGAACTAAGCTGTAACTCTGGGAGAGGAATTCAGAGATCACAAAGAAGTTTCTCAGAAAGCTTCTTTCACGATTTGAACTGATGATATTTAATTTATCACCGCAGGCCTCATTGCGATTCAAAGAAGTCCTCCTCAGGTTCTTCAAAAACACTGATATCGGACTGCTGCATGAAACATAAGTGTAACTCTGAGAGATGAATTCACACATCACCAAGATGTTTCTAACAAAGCTTCTTTGTAGTTTTCATCTGAGGATACTTCCTTTGTCACCGTAAGCTTCATTACATTCTGAAGTATCCCATTGCAGATTTCCAGAAAACTGTGTTAGCAAACTGAACACTGAAGACAAACGTGTAACTCTGTGAGTTGCATTCACACATCGAAAAGCAGTTTCTCAGAAGGCTTCTTTCGAGTTTTGATCTGAGGTTATTTCCTTTTTCACCATAGCCCACAATGAGCTCCCAAATATCACTCTGCAGAACACAAGATAACAGAGTAAGCAAACTGTTCCAAGAAGGGAAGGGTGGATGTCTGTGTGATGAAGTCACACATCAGAAAGGAATCTCCAAGTAATCTTGGCTCCAGTTATTATGTGAAGATATATTCTTTTTCACCATGGTCCCCTATGGACTCCCAAATCTCACTTTGCAGATTCCACGAAAAGAGTGTTAGCAAACTGCTTCCTGAGAACTAAGCTGAATCTCTGGAAGTGGAATTCAGAGATCACAAAGAAGTTTCTCAGAAAGCTTCTTTCACGATTTGAACTGATGATATTTGCTTCAATGCGATCCAAAGAAGTCCTTCTCTGGTTCCTCAAAAACAGTGATAATGGACTGCTGCATGACACATAAGTGTAACTCTGAGAGATGAATTCACACAACACCAAGAAGTTTCTAACAAATCTTCTTTCTAGTTTTCGTCAGAGGAAACTTCCTTTGTCACTGTAAGCTTCATTACGTTCAGTAGTATCCCATTGCAGATTTCCAGAAAACTGTGTTAGCAACTGAACACTGAAGAGAAACGTGTAACACTGTGAGTTGCATTCACACATAGAAATGCACTTTCTCAGAAGGCTTCTTTCCAGTTTTGATCTGAGGTTATTTCGTTTTTCACCATACCCCACAATGAGCTCCCAAATATCACTCTGCAGAACACAAGATAACAGGGTTAGCAAACTGTTCCAAGAAGGGAAGGGTGGAACTCTGTGTGATGATGTCACACATCAGAAATCATTCTCTCAGTAAGCTTATCTCTAGTTATTATCTGAAGATGTATCCTGTTTCACCATGGGCCCCTACGGGCTCCCAAATCTCACTTTGCAGATTCCACGAAAAGAGTGTTAGCAAACTGCTTCCTGAGAACTAAGCTGTAACTCTGGGAGAGGAATTCAGAGATCACAAAGAAGTTTCTCAGAAAGCTTCTTTCACGATTTGAACTGATAATATTTACTTTATCACCGCGGGCCTATATGCGATCCCAAGAAGTCCTTCTCTAGTTCCTCAAAAACAGTGATAATGGACTGCTGCATGACACATAAGTGTAAGTCTGAGAAATGAATTCACACATCACCAAGAAGTTTCTATCAAAGCTTCTTTCTAGTTTTCATCTTAGGATACTTCCTTTGTCTCCGTAAGCTTCATTAAGTTCAGAAGTATCCCATTGCAGATTTCCAGAAAACTGTGTTAGCAAACTGAACACTGAAGACAAACGTGTAACTCTGTGAGTTGCATTCACACATCGAAATGCAGTTTTTTAGAAGGCTTCTTTCGACTTTTGATCCGAGGATATTCCCTTTTAAACCATAGCCCACAATGAGCTCCCAAATATCACTTTGCAGAACACAAGATAACAGAGATAGCAAACTGTTCCAAGAAGGGAAGTGTGGAACTCTGTGTGATGAAGTCACACATCGGAATGCAATCTCTCAGTAAGGTTCTCTCTAGTTATTTTCTGAAGATATTTCCTTTTCCAACATGGGCCCTATGGGCTCCCAAATCTCTCTCTGTAGATTCCACGAAAAGAGTGTTAGGATACTGTTTCCTGAGAACTAAGCTGTAACTCTGTGACAGGAATTCACAGATCACAGGGAAGTTTCTCAGAAAGCTTCTTTCACGTTTTGAACCGCTGATATTTCCTTTATCAGCGTAGGCCTCAATGCGATCCAAAGAAGTCCTTCTCAGGTTCGTCAAAAAGAGTGATAATGGACTGCTGCATGAACCATCACTGTAACTCTGTGAGATGAATTCACACATCACCAAGAAGTTTCTAACACAGCTTCTTTCTAGTTTCCATCTGAGGATATTTCCTTTGTCACCGTCAGCTTCATTGCGTTCGGAAGTATCCCATTGCAGATTTAAAGAAAACTGTGTTAGCAACTGAACACTGAAGACAAACGTGTAACTCTGTGAGTTGCATTCACACATCGAAATGCAGTTTCTCAGAAGGCTTCTGTCGAGTTTTGATCTGAGGTTATTTCCTTTTTCACCATAGCCCACAATGAGCTCCCAAATATCACTCTGCAGAACACAAGATAAGAGAGATAGGAATCTGTTCCAAGAAGGGAATGGTGGAACTCAGTGTGATGAAGTCACACATCAGAAAGCAATCTCCCAGGAAGCTTCTCTCTAGTTATTATCTGAAGATATATCCTTTTTCACCATGGGCCCCTATGGGCTCCCAAATCTCACTTTGGAGATTCCACGAAAAGAGTGTTAGCAAACTGCTTCCTGAGAAATAATCTGTAACTCTGGGAGAGGAATTCAGAGATCACAAAGAAGTTTCTCAGAAAGTTTCTTTCACGATTTGAACTGATGATATTTCCTTTATCACCACAGGCCTCAATGCGATCCAAAGAAGTCCTCCTCAGGTTCCTCAAAAACACTGATAGTGCACTGCTGCATGAAACATAAGTGTAACTCTGAGAGATGAATTCACACATCACCAAGAAGTTTCTAACAAAGCTTCTTTCTGATTATCATCTGAGGATACTTCCTTTGTCACCGTAAGCTTCATGACGTTCAGAAGCATCCCATTGCAGATTTCCAGAAAACTGTGTTACCAAAGTGAACACTGAAGACAAACGTGTAACTCTGTGAGTTGCATTCACACATCGAAATGCAGTTTCTCAGAAGGCTTCTTTCCAGTTTTGATCTGAGGTTATTTCCTTTTTCACCATAGCCCACAATGAGCACCCAAATATCACTCTGCAGAACACAAGATAACAGAGTTAGCAAACTGTTCCAAGAAGGGAATGGTGGAACTCTGTGTGATGACTTCACACATCAGAAAGCAATCTCTCAGTAAGCTTCTCTGTAGTTATTACCTGAAGACATATCCTTTTTCACCATGGGCCCCTAAGGGCTCCCAAATCTCCCGTTGCAGATTCCACGAATAGAGTGTTAGCAAACTGCTTCCTGAGAACTAAGCTGTAACTCTGGGAGAGGAATTCAGAGATCACAAAGAAGTTTCTCAGAAAGTTTCTTTCATGATTTGAACTGATGATATTTCCTTTATCACCGCAGGTTTCAATGCGATTCAAAGAAGTCCTCCTCAGGTTCCTCAAAAACACCGATAGCGGACTGCTGCATGAAACATAAGTGTAACTCTGAGAAATGAATTCACACATCACCAAGAAGTTTCTAACAAAGCTTCTTTCTAGTTCTCATCTGAGGACAATTCCTTTGTCACCGTCAGCTTCATTACGTTCAGAAGTATCCCATTGCAGATTTCCAGAAAACTGTGTTAGCAAACTGAACACTGATGACAAACGTGTAACTCTATGAGTTGTATTCACTCATCAAAATGCGGTTTCTCAGAAAGCTTCTTTCCAGATTTTATCTGAGGTTATTTCCTTTTTCACCATAGCCCACAATGAGCTCCCAAATATCACTTTGCAGAACACAAGATAACAGAGTTAGCAAACTGTTCCAAGAGGAGAAGGGTGGAACTCTGTGTGATGAAGTCACACATCAGAAAGCAATCTCGCAGTAAGCGTCTCTCTAGTTATTATCTGAAGATATATCCTTTTCCACCATGGGACCCTATGGGCTCCCACATCTCACTCTGCAAATTCCACGAAAAGAGTGTTAGCAAACTGTTTCCTGAGAATTACAGCGTACCACTGTGAGAGGAATTCACAGATCACAAGGAAGTTTCTCAGAAAGTTTGTTTCACGTTTTTAACTGTTGATATTTCTTTTATCAGCATAGGCATCAATGCGATCCAAAGAAGTCCTCCTCAGGGTCCTCAAAAACACTGATAGTGGAATGCTGCATGAAACATAAGTGTAACTCTGAGAGATGAATACACACATCACCAAGAAGTTTCTAAAAAAGCTTCTTTCTGATTATCATCTGAGGATACTTCCTTTGTCACCGTCAGCTTCATTACGTTCAGAACTATCCCATGGCAGATTTCCAGAAAACTGTGTTAGCAAACTGAACCCTGAAGACAAACGTGTAACTTTGTGAATTGCATTCACACATCGAAATGCAGTTTCTCAGAAGGCTTCTTTCGAGTTTTGATCTGAGGTTATTTCCTTTTTCACCATAGCCCACAATGAGCTCCCAAATATCACTTTGCAGAACACAAGACAACAGAGTTAGCAAACTGTTCCAAGAAGGGAAGGGTGGAACTCTGTGTGATGAAGTCACACATTAGAAAGCAATCTCTCAGGAAGCTTCTCTCACGTTATTATCTGAAGATATATCCTTTTCCACCATGGGCCCCTATTTGCTTCCAAATCTCACTCTGCAGATTCCACGAAAAGAGTGTTAGCAAACTGTTTCCAGACAACTAAGCTGTAACTCTGGGAGAGGAATTCAGAGATCACAAAGAAGTTTCTCAGAATGCTTCTTTCACGATTTGAACTGATGATATTTCCTTTATCACCGCAGTCCTCAATGCGATATAAAGGATTCCTCCCCAGGTTCCTAAAAAACACTGATAGCGGACTGCTGCATGAAACATAAGTGTAACTCTGAGAGATGAATTCACACATCACCAAGAAGTTTCTAACAACGCTTCTTTCTGGTTTTCATCTGAGGATACTTCCTTTGTCACCGTAAGCTTCATTACGTTCAGAAGTATCCCATTGCAGGTTTTCAGAAAACTGTGTTAGCAAACTGAACACTGAAGACAAACGTGTAACTCCGTGAGTTGCATTCACACACCGATATGCAGTTTCTCAGAAGTCTTCTTTCGAGTTTTGGTCTGAGGATATTTCCTTTCTCACCATAGCCCACAATGAGCTCCCAAATATCACTCTGCAGAACACAAGATAACAGAGTTAGCAAACTGTTCCAAGAGGGGAGTGGTGGAACTCTGTTTGATGAAGTCACACATCAGAAAGCAATCTCTCAGTAAGCTTCTCTCTAGTTGTTATCTGAAGATATATCCTTTTTCACCATGGGCCCCTATGGGCTCCGAAATCTCACTTTGCAGATTCCACGAAAAGAGTGTTAGCAAACTGCTTCCTGAGAACTAAGCAGTAACTCTGGGAGAGGAATTCAGAGATCAGAAAGAAGTTTCTCAGAAAGTTTCTTTCATGATTTGAACTGATGATATTTCCTTAATCACCGCAGGCCTCAATGCGATTCAAAGAAGTTCTCCTCAGGTTCTTCAAAAACACTGATAGCGGACTGCTGCATGAAACATAAGTGTAACTCTTAGAGATGAATTCACACATCACAAAGAAGTTTCTAACAAAGCTTCCTTCTAGTTTTCATCTGAGGATATTTCCTTTGTCACCGTAAGCTTCATTGCGTTCAGAAGTATCCCATTGCAGATTTCCAGAAAACTGTGTTAGCAAACTGAACACTGAGGACAAACGTGTAAATCTGTGAGTTGCATTCACACATTGAAATGCAGTTTCTCAGAAGGCTTCTTTCGAGTTTGATCTGAGGTTATTTCCTTTTTCACCATAGCCCACAATGAGCTCCCAAATATTACTCTGCAAAACACAAGATAACAGAGTTAGCAAACTGTTCCAAGAAGGGAAGGGTGGAACTCTGTGTGATGAAGTCATGAATCACAAAGCAATCTCTCAGTAAGCTTCTCTCTAGTTATTTTCTGAAGATATATCCTTTTCCACCATGGCCCCTATGGGCTCCCAAATCTCACTCTGCAGATTACACGAAAAGAGTGTTAGCAAACTGTTTCCTGAGAACTAAGCTGTAACTCTGTGACCGGAAATCACAGATCACAAGGAAGTTTCTCAGAAAACTTCTCTCACGTTTTGAACTGCTGATATTTCCTTTATCAGCGTAGTTCTCAATGCGATCCAACGAAGTCCTTCTCAGGTTCCTCAAAAACAGTGATAATGGACTGCTGCATGAACCATCACTGTAACTCTGTGAGATGAATTCACACATCACCAAGAAGTTTCTAACAAAGCTTCTTTCTAGTTTTCATCTGAGGATATTTCCTTTGTCACGGTAAGCTTCACTGGGTTCAGAAGAATCCCATTGCCGATTTCCAGAAAACTGTGATAGCAAACTGAACACTGAAGAGAAACGTGTAACTCTGTGAGTTGCATTCACACAGAGAAAGGCAGTTTCTTAGAAGCCTTCTTTCCTGTTTTGATTGAGGATATTTCCTTTTTTAACCATAGCCCTCAATGAGTTCCCACATATCACTTTGCAGAACACAAGATAACAGAGTTAGCAAACTGTTCCAAGAAGAGAAGTGTGCAACTCTGTGTGATGAAGTCACACATCAGAAAGCAATCTCTCAGTAAGCTTCTCTCTAGTTATTATCTGAAGATATATCCTTTTCCACCATGGGCCCCTATGGGCTCCCAAATCTCACTCTGCAGATTCCACGAAAAGAGTGTTAGCAAACTGTTTCCTGAGAACTAAGCTGTAACTCTGTGAGAGGAATTCACAGATCACAAGAAAGTTTCTCAGAAAGCTTCTTTCAGGTTTTGAACTGCTGATATTTCCTTTATCAGTGTAGGCCTAAATGCGATCCAAAGAAGTCCTTCTCAGGTTCCTCAAAAACAGTGATAAAGGACTGCTGGATGAACCATCACTGTAACTCTGTGAGATGAATTCACACATCACCAAGAAGTTTCTAACAAAGCTTCTTTCTAGTTTTCATCTGAGGATACTTCCTTTGTCACCGTAAGCTTCATTACGTTCAGAAGTATGCCATTGCAGATTTCCAGAAAACTGTGGTAGCAAACTGAACACTGAAGAGAAACGTGTAACTCTGTGAGTTGCATTCACATATCGAAATGCAGTTTCTCAGAAGGCTTCTCTCGAGTTTTGATCAGAGGTTATTTCCTTTTTCACCATAGCCCACAATGAGCTCCCAAATATCACTTTGCAGAACACAAGACAACAGATTTAGCAAACTGTTCCAAGAAGGGAAGGGTGGAACTCTGTGTGATGAAGTCACACATTAGAAAGCAATCTCTCAGGAAGCTTCTCTCACGTTATTATCTGAAGATATATCCTTTTCCACCATGGGCCCCTATTTGCTTCCAAATCTCACTCTGCAGATTCCACGAAAAGAGTGTTAGCAAACTGTTTCCAGAGAACTAAGCTGTAACTCTGGGAGAGGAATTCAGAGATCACAAAGAAGTTTCTCAGAATGCTTCTTTCACGATTTGAACTGATGATATTTCCTTTATCACTGCAGTCCTCAATGCGATATAAAGGATTCCTCCCCAGGTTCCTAAAAAACACTGATAGCGGACTGCTGCATGAAACATAAGTGTAACTCTGAGAGATGAATTCACACATCACCAAGAAGTTTCTAACAACGCTTCTTTCTGGTTTTCATCTGAGGATACTTCCTTTTTCACCGTAAGCTTCATTACGTTCAGAAGTATCCCATTGCAGGTTTTCAGAAAACTGTGTTAGCAAACTGAACACTGAAGACAAACGTGTAACTCCGTGAGTTGCATTCACACACCGATATGCAGTTTCTCAGAAGTCTTCTTTCGAGTTTTGGTCTGAGGATATTTCCTTTCTCACCATAGCCCACAATGAGCTCCCAAATATCACTCTGCAGAACACAAGATAACAGAGTTAGCAAACTGTTCCAAGAGGGGAGTGGTGGAACTCTGTTTGATGAATTCACACATCAGAAAGCAATCTCTCAGTAAGCTTCTCTCTAGTTGTTATCTGAAGATATATCCTTTTTCACCATGGGCCCCTATGGGCTCCGAAATCTCACTTTGCAGATTCCACGAAAAGAGTGTTAGCAAACTGCTTCCTGAGAACTAAGCAGTAACTCTGGGAGAGGAATTCAGAGATCAGAAAGAAGTTTCTCAGAAAGTTTCTTTCATGATTTGAACTGATGATATTTCCTTAATCACCGCAGGCCTCAATGCGATTCAAAGAAGTTCTCCTCAGGTTCTTCAAAAACACTGATAGCGGACTGCTGCATGAAACATAAGTGTAACTCTTAGAGATGAATTCACACATCACAAAGAAGTTTCTAACAAAGCTTCCTTCTAGTTTTCATCTGAGGATATTTCCTTTGTCACCGTAAGCTTCATTGCGTTCAGAAGTATCCCATTGCAGGTTTCCAGAAAACTGTGTTAGCAAACTGAACACTGAGGACAAACGTGTAAATCTGTGAGTTGCATTCACACATTGAAATGCAGTTTCTCAGAAGGCTTCTTTCGAGTTTGATCTGAGGTTATTTCCTTTTTCACCATAGCCCACAATGAGCTCCCAAATATTACTCTGCAAAACACAAGATAACAGAGTTAGCAAACTGTTCCAAGAAGGGAAGGGTGGAACTCTGTGTGATGAAGTCATGAATCACAAAGCAATCTCTCAGTAAGCTTCTCTCTAGTTATTTTCTGAAGATATATCCTTTTCCACCATGGCCCCTATGGGCTCCCAAATCTCACTCTGCAGATTACACGAAAAGAGTGTTAGCAAACTGTTTCCTGAGAACTAAGCTGTAACTCTGTGACCGGAAATCACAGATCACAAGGAAGTTTCTCAGAAAACTTCTCTCACGTTTTGAACTGCTGATATTTCCTTTATCAGCGTAGTTCTCAATGCGATCCAACGAAGTCCTTCTCAGGTTCCTCAAAAACAGTGATAATGGACTGCTGCATGAACCATCACTGTAACTCTGTGAGATGAATTCACACATCACCAAGAAGTTTCTAACAAAGCTTCTTTCTAGTTTTCATCTGAGGATATTTCCTTTGTCACGGTAAGCTTCACTGGGTTCAGAAGAATCCCATTGCCGATTTCCAGAAAACTGTGATAGCAAACTGAACACTGAAGAGAAACGTGTAACTCTGTGAGTTGCATTCACACAGAGAAAGGCAGTTTCTTAGAAGCCTTCTTTCCTGTTTTGATTGAGGATATTTCCTTTTTTAACCATAGCCCTCAATGAGTTCCCACATATCACTTTGCAGAACACAAGATAACAGAGTTAGCAAACTGTTCCAAGAAGAGAAGTGTGCAACTCTGTGTGATGAAGTCACACATCAGAAAGCAATCTCTCAGTAAGCTTCTCTCTAGTTATTTTCTGAAGATATATCCTTTTCCACCATGGCCCCTATGGGCTCCCAAATCTCACTCTGCAGATTCCACGAAAAGAGTGTTAGCAAACTGTTTCCTGAGAACTAAGCTGTAACTCTGTGAGAGGAATTCACAGATCACAAGAAAGTATCTCAGAAAGCTTCTTTCACGTTTTGAACTGCTGATATTTCCTTTATCAGTGTAGGCCTAAATGCGATCCAAAGAAGTCCTACTCAGGTTCCTCAAAAACAGTGATAAAGGACTGCTGGATGAACCATCACTGTAACTCTGTGAGATGAATTCACACATCACCAAGAAGTTTCTAACAAAGCTTCTTTCTAGTTTTCATCTGAGGATACTTCCTTTGTCACCGTAAGCTTCATTACGTTCAGAAGTATGCCATTGCAGATTTCCAGAAAACTGTGGTAGCAAACTGAACACTGAAGAGAAACGTGTAACTCTGTGAGTTGCATTCACATATCGAAATGCAGTTTCTCAGAAGGCTTCTTTTGACTTTTGATCTGAGGTTATTTCCTTTTTCACCATAGCCCACAATGACCTCCCAAATATCACTTTGCAGAACAAAAGATAAGAGAGTTAGCAAACTGTTCCAAGAAGGGAACGGTGGAACTCGGTGTGATGAAGTCACATATCAGAAAGCAATCTCTCAGGAAGCTTCACTCTAGTTATTATCTGAAGATATATCCTTTTCCACCATGGGCCCCTATGGGCTCCCAAATCTCACTCTGCAGATTCCAGGAAAATAGTGTTAGCAATCTGTTTCCTGAGAACTAAGCTGTAACTCTGTGAGAAGAATTTACAGATTACAAGGAAGTTTCTCAGAAAGCTTCTTTCACGTTTTGAACTGCTGATATTTCCTTTACCAGCATAGGCCTCAATGTGAACCAAAGACGTCCCTCTCAGATTCCACAAAAACAGTGATAATGGACTGGTGCATGACTCATAAGTGTAACTCTGAGAGACGAATTCACACATCACCAAGAAGTTTCTAACAAAGGTTCTTTCTAGTTTTCATCTGAGGATATTTCCTTTGTCGCCCTAAGCTTCATTGCGGTCATAAGTATCCCATGTCAGATTTCCAGAAAACTGTGTTAGCAAACTGAACACTTAAGAGAAACGTGTAACTCTGTGAGTTGCATTCACACATCGAAATGCTGTTTCTCAGAAGGCTTCTTTCCATTTTTGATCTGAGGTTATTTCCTTTTTCACCATAGCCCACAATGAGCTCCCAAATATCACTCTGCAGAACACAAGATAACAGAGTTAGCAAACTGTTCCAAGAAGGGAAGGGTGGATGTCTGTGTGATGAAGTCACACAACAGAATGCAATCTCTCAATAAGCTTCGCTCGAGGTATTATCTGAAGATATACCTTGTTTCACCATGGGCCCCTGGGGGCTCCCAAATCTCACTTTGCAGATTCCACGAAAAGAGTGTTAGCAAACTACTTCCTGAGAACAAAGCTGTAACTCTGGGAGAGGAATTCAGAGATCACAAAGAAGTTTCTCAGAAAGCTTCTTTCACGATTAGAACTGATGATATTTCCTTTATCACCGCAGGCCTCAGTGCGATTCAAAGAAGTCCTCCTCAGGTTCCTCAAAAACACTGATAGTGGACTGCTGCATGAAACATAAGTGTAACTCTGACAGATGAATTCACACATCACCAAGAAATTTCTAAAAAGCTTCTTTCTAGTTTTCATCTGAGGATCGTTCATAACCGTAAGGTTCATTACGTTCAGAAGTATCCCATGGCAGATTTCCAGAAAACTCTGTTAGCAATCTGAACACTGAAGACAAACGTGTAACACTGTGAGTTGCATTCACGCATCGAAATGCAGCTTCTCAGAAGGCTTCTTTCGAGTTTGATCGGAGGATATTTCCTTTTTCACCATAGCCCACAATGAGCTCCCAAATATCACTTTGCAGAACACAGGATAACAGAGTTAGCAAACTGTTCCAAGAAGAGAAGTGTGGAACTCTGTGTGATGAAGTCACACATCAGAGAGCAATCTCTCAGTCATCTTCTCTCTAGTTATTTTCTGAAGATATATCCTTTTCCACCATGGCCCCTATGGGCTCCCAAATCTCAATTTGCAGATTCCACGAAAAGAGTGTTAGCAAACTGCTTCCTGAGAACTAAGCTGTAACTCTGGGAGAGGGATTCAGAGATCAGAAAGAAGTTTCTCGGAAAGCTTCTTTCACGATTTGAACTGATGACATTTCCTTTATCACCACAGGCCTCAATGCGATTCAAAGAAGTCCTCCTCAGGTTCCTCAAAAACACTGATAGCGGACTGCTGCATGAAACATAAGTGTAACTCTTAGAGATGAATTCACACATCCCCAAAAGTTTCTAACAAAGCTTCTTTCTAGTTTTCATCTGAGGATACTTCCTTTGTCACCGTAAGCTTCATTACGTTCAGAAGTAACCCATTGCAGATTTCCAGAAAACTGTGTTAGCAAACGTAACACTTAACAGAAACGGGTAACCCTGTGAGTTGCATTCACACATCGAAATGCAGTTTCTCAGAAGTCTTCTTTCCAGTTTTGATCTGAGGTTATTTCCTTTTTCATCATAGCCCACCATGAGCTCCCAAAAATCCCTCTGCAGAACACAAGATAACAGAGTTAGCAAACTGTTCCAAGAAATGAAGGGTTGAACTCTGTGAGATGAAGTCACACATCAGAAAGCAATCTCTCAGTAAGGTTCTCTCTAGTTATTATCTGAAGATATATCCTTTTTAACCATGGGCCCCTATGGGCTCCCAAATCTCACTTTGCAGATTCCACGAAATGAGTGTTAGCAAACTGCTTCCTGAGAACTAAGTTGTAACTCTGGGAGAAGAATTCAGAGATCACAAAGAAGTTTCTCAGAAAGCTTCTTTCACGATTTGAACTGATGATATTTCCTTTATCACCTCAGGCCTCAATGCGATTCAAAGAAGTCCTTCTCAGGTTCCTCAAAGACAGTGATAATGTACTGCTGCATGACACATAAGTGTAACCCTGAGAGATGAATTCACACATCACCAAGAAGTTTCAAACAAAGCTTCTTTCTAGTTTTCATCTGAGGATATTTCCTTTGTCACCATAAGCTTCATTGCGAACAGATGTATCCCATGGCAGATTTCCAGAAAACTGTGTTACCAAACTGAACACTTAAGAGAAACGTGTAACCCTGTGAGTTGCATTCACACATCGAAATGCAGTTTCTCAGAAGTCTTCTTTCCAGTTTTGATCTGAGGTTATTTCCTTTTTCATCATAGCCCACCATGAGCTCCCAAAAATCCCTCTGCAGAACACAAGATAACAGAGTTAGCAAACTGTTCCAAGAAATGAAGGGTTGAACTCTGTGAGATGAAGTCACACATCAGAAAGCAATCTCTCAGTAAGGTTCTCTCTAGTTATTATCTGAAGATATATCCTTTTTAACCATGGGCCCCTACGGGCTCCCAAATCTCACTTTGCAGATTCCACGAAATGAGTGTTAGCAAACTGCTTCCTGAGAACTAAGTTGTAACTCTGGGAGAAGAATTCAGAGATCACAAAGAAGTTTCTCAGAAAGCTTCTTTCACGATTTGAACTGATGATATTTCCTTTATCACCTCAGGCCTCAATGCGATTCAAAGAAGTCCTTCTCAGGTTCCTCAAAGACAGTGATAATGTACTGCTGCATGACACATAAGTGTAACCCTGAGAGATGAATTCACACATCACCAAGAAGTTTCTAACAAAGCTTCTTTCTAGTTTTCATCTGAGGATACTTCCTTTGTCACCGTAAGCTTCATTGCATTCAGAAGTATCCCATTGCAGATTTCCAGAAAACGGTGTTAGCAATCTGAACACTGAAGACAAACGTGCAACACTCTGAGTTGCATTCACACATCGAAATGCAGTTTCTCAGAAGGCTTCTTTCGAGTATTGATCTGAGAATATTTCCTTTTTCACCATAGCCCGTAATGAGCTGCCAAATATCACTTTGCAGAACACAAGATAACAGAGTTAGCAAACTGTTCCAAGAAGGGAAGGGTGGAACTCTGTGTGATGAAGTCACACATCAGAAAGGAATCTCTCAGTAAGCTTCGCTCTAGTTATTATCTGAAGATATATCCTTTCTCACCATGGGCCCCTATGGGCTCCCAAATCTCACGTTGCACATACCACGAGAAGAGTGTTAGCAAACTGCTTCGTGAGAACTAAGCAGTAACTCTGGGAGAGGAATTCAGAGAGCAGAAAGAAGTTTCTCAGAAAGCTTCTTTCACGGTTTGAACTGATGATATTTCCTTTATCACCGCAGGCCTCAATGCGATTCAAAGAAGTCCTCCTCAGGATCCTCAAAAACACTGATAGTGGACTGCTGCATGAAACATAAGTGTAACTCTGAGAGATGAATTTACACATCACCAGGAAGTTTCTAACAAAGCTTCCTTCTAGTTTTCATCTGAGGATACTTCCTTTGCCACCGTAAGCTTCATTATGTTCAGAGCTATTCCATTGCAGATTTCCAGAAAACTGTGTTAGCAGACTGAACACTGAAGATAAACGTGTAACTCTGTGAGGTGCAAGTACACATGGAAATGCAGTTTCTCAGAAGGCTTCTTTCCAGTTTTGATCTGAGGTTATTTCCTTTTGAACCATAGACCCCAATGAGCTCCCAAATATCACTGTGTACAAAACAAGATAACAGAGTTAGCAAACTGTTCCAAGAAGGGAATGGTGGAACTCTGTGTGATGAAGTCACACATCAGAAAGCAATCTCTCAGTAAGCTTCTCTCTAGTTATTATCTGAAGATATATCCTTTTTCACCATGGGCCCCTATGGTCTCCCAAATCTCACTCTGCAGATTCCACGAAAAGAGTGTTACCAAACTGTTTCCTGAGAACTAAACTGTAACTCTGTGACAGTAATTCCCAGATCAGAAGATAGTTTCTCAGAAAACTTCTTTCACGTTTTGAACTGATGATATTTCCTTTATCAGCCTAGACCTCGATGCGATCCAAAGAAGTCCTTCTCAGTTTCCTTAAAAACAGTAATAATGGATTGCTGCATGAACCATCACTGTAACTCTGTAACATGAATTCACACATCACCAAGAAGTTTCTAACAAAGCTTCTTTCTAGTTTTCATCTGAGGATACTTCCTTTGTCACCGTAAGCTTCATTACGTTCAGAAGTATCCCATTGCAGATTTCCAGAACACTGTGTTAGCAAACTGAACACTGAAGACAAACGTGTAACTCTGTGAGTTGCATGCACACATCGAAATGCAGTTTCTCAGAAGGCTTCTTTCCGGTTTTGATCTGAGGTTATTTCCTTTTTCACCATAGCCCACAATGAGCTCCCAAATATCACTTTGCAGAACACAAGATAACAGAGTTAGCAAACTGTTCCAAGAAGGGAAAGGTGGAACTCTGTGTGATGAAGTCACACATAAGAAAGCAATCTCTCTGTAAGCTTCTCTCTAGTTATTATCTGAAGATATATCCTTTCCACCATGGGCCCCTATGGGCTCCCAAATCTCACTCTGCAGATTCCAGGAAAAGAGTGTTAGCAAACTGTTTCCTGAGAAGTAAGCTGTAACTCTGTGAGAAGAATTTACAGATTACAAGGAAGTTTCTCAGAAAGCTTCTTTCACGTTTTGAACTGCTGATATTTCCTTTATCAGCATAGGCCTCAATGTGAACCAAAGACGTCCCTCTCAGATTCCACAAAAACAGTGATAATGGACTGCTGCATGACTCATAAGTGTAACTCTGAGAGACGAAATCACACATCACCAAGAATTTTCTAACAAAGCTTCTTTCTAGTTTTCATCTGAGGATATTTCCTTTGTCGCCCTAAGCTTCATTGCGTTCATAAGTATCCCATGTCAGATTTCCAGAAAACTGTGTTAGCAAACTGAACACTTAAGAGAAACGTGTAACTCTGTGAGTTGCATTCACACATCGAAATGCTGTTTCTCAGAAGGCTTCTTTCCATTTTTGATCTGAGGTTATTTCCTTTTTCACCATAGCCCACAATGAGCTCCCAAATATCACTCTGCAGAACACAAGATAACAGAGTTAGCAAACTGTTCCAAGAAGGGAAGGGTGGATGTCTGTGTGATGAAGTCACACAACAGAATGCAATCTCTCAATAAGCTTCGCTCGAGTTATTATCTGAAGATATACCTTGTTTCACCATGGGCCCCTGGGGGCTCCCAAATCTCACTTTGCAGATTCCACGAAAAGAGTGTTAGCAAACTGCTTCCTGAGAACTAAGCTGTAACTCTGGGAGAGGGATTCAGAGATCAGAAAGAAGTTTCTCGGAAAGCTTCTTTCGCGATTTGAACTGATGACATTTCCTTTATCACCGCAGGCCTCAATGCGATTCAAACAAGTCCTCCTCAGGTTCCTCAAAAACACTGATAGCGGACTGCTGCATGAAACATAAGTGTAACTCTTAGAGATGAATTCCCACATCACCAAGAAGTTTCTAACAAAGCTTCTTTCTAGTTTTCATCTGAGGATACTTCCTTTGTCGCCGTAAGCTTCATTACGTTCAGAAGTAACCCATTGCAGATTTCCAGAAAACTGTGTTAGCAAACATAACACTTAACAGAAACGTGTAACCCTGTGAGTTGCATTCACACATCGAAATGCAGTTTCTCAGAAGGCTTCTTTCCAGTTTTGATCTGAGGTTATTTCCTTTTTAACCATAGACCCCAATGAGCTCCCAAATATCACTGTGTACAAAACAAGATAACAGAGTTAGCAAACTGTTCCAAGAAGGGAATGGTGGAACTCTGTGTGATGAAGTCACACATCAGAAAGCAATCTCTCAGTAAGCTTCTCTCTAGTTATTATCTGAAGATATATCCTTTTTCAACATGGGCCCCTAAGGTCTCCCAAATCTCACTCTGCAGATTCCAAGAAAAGAGTGTTACCAAACTGTTTCCTGAGAACTAAACTGTAACTCTGTGACAGTAATTCACAGATCAGAAGAAAGTTTCTCAGAAAACTTCTTTCACGTTTTGAACTGATGATTTTTCCTTTATCAGCCTAGACCTCGATGCGATCCTTAGAAGTCCTTCTCAGTTTCCTTGAAAACAGTAATAATGGACTGCTGCGTGAACCATCACTGTAACTCTGTGAGATGAATTCACACATCACCAAGAAGTTTCTAACAAAGCTTCTTTCTAGTTTTCATCTGAGGATACTTCCTTTGTCACCGTAAGCTTCATTGCATTCAGAAGTATCCCATTGCAGATTTCCAGAAAACTGTGTTAGCAATCTGAACACTGAAGACAAACGTGCAACACTCTGAGTTGCATTCACACATCGAAATGCAGTTTCTCAGAAGGCTTCTTTCGAGTATTGATCTGAGAATATTTCCTTTTTCACCATAGCCCATAATGAGCTGCGAAATATCACTTTGCAGAACACAAGATAACAGAGTTACCAAACTGTTCCAAGAAGAAAAGTATGGAACTCTGTGTGATGAAGTCACACATCAGAAAGCAATCTCTCAGTAAGCTTCTCTCTAGTTATTATCTGAAAATATATCCTTTTCCGCCGTGGGCCCCTATGGTCTCCCAAATCTCACTCTGCAGATTCCACGAGAAGAGTGTTAGCAAACTGTTTCCTGAGAACTAAGCTGTAACTCTGTGAGAGGAATTCACAGATCACAAGGAGGTTTCTCCGAAAGCTTCTTTCACGTTTTGAACTGCTGAAATTTCCTTTATCAGCGTAGGCCTCAATGCGATCCAAAGAAGTCCTTCTCAGGTTCCTCAAAACCAGTGATATTGGACTGCTTCATGAACCATCAATGTAACTCTGTGAGGTGAATTCACACATCACCAAGAAGTTTCTAACAAAGTTTCTTTCTAGATTTCATCTGAGGATATATCCTTTGTCACTGTAAGTTTCATTGCGTTCAGAAGTATCCCATGACAGATTTCCAGAAAACTGTGTTAGCAACCTGAACACTGAAGAGAAACGTGTAAATCTGTGAGTTGCATTCACACAACGAAATGCAGTTTCTCAGAAGGCTTCTTTCCAGTTTGCATCTGAGGATATTTCCTTTTTCACCATAGCCCTCCATGAGCTCTCAAATATCACTATGCAGAACACACGATAACAGAGTTAGCAAACTGGTCCAAGAAGGGAAGGGTGGAACTCTGTGTGATGAAGTCACACATCAGAAGGCAATCTGTCAGTAAGCTTCTTTCTAGTTATTTTCTGAGGATATATCCTTTTCACATGGGTCCCTATGTGCTCCCATTCTAACTTTGCAGATTACACGAAAAGAGAGTTAGCAAACTGCTTCCTGAGAACTAAGCTGTACCTCTATGAGAGGAATTCACAGATCAAAAACAAGTGTCTGAGAAAGCTTCTTTCACGTTTTGAACTGCTGCTTCCTATATCAGCGTAGGCCTCAATGCGATCCAAAGAAGTCCTCCTCAGGTTCCACAAGAACACTGATAATGGAGTGCTGCATGAACCATCATTGTAACTCTATGAGATGAATTCACATATCACCAAGAAGTTTCTAACCAACCTTCTTTCTAGTTTTCATCTGAGAACATTTCCTTTGCCCCCGTAAGCTTCATTGCGTTCAGAAGTATCCCAGTGTAGATTACCAGAAAACTATGTTAGCAAACTGAACACTAAAGAGAAACGTGTAACTCTGTGAGTTGCATTCACACATCGACATGCAGTTTCTCAGAAGGCTTCTTTCCACTTTTGATCTGAGGATATTTCCTTTTTCACCATAGCCCACAATGAGCTCCCAAATATCACTTTGCAGAACACAAGATAACAGAGTTAGGAAACTGTTCCGAGAAGGGAAGTGTGGAACTCTGTGTGATAAAGTCACACATCAGAAAGCAATCTCTCAGTAAGCTTCTCACTAGTTGTTATCTGAAGATATATCCTTTTCCACCATGGGCCCCTATGGGCTCCCAAATCTCACTCTGCAGATACCACGAAAAGAGTGTTAGCAAACTGTTTCCTGAGATCTAAGCTGTAACTCTGTGAGAGGAAGTCACAGATCACAAGGAAGTTTCTCAGAAAGCTTCTTTCACGATTTGAACTGAAGATATTTCCTTTATCAATGCAGGCCTCAATGCGATTCAAAGAATTCCTCCTCAGGTTCCTCAAAAACACTGATAGCGTACTGCTGCATGAAACGTAAGTGTTTCTCTGAGAGATGAATTCACACATCACCAAGAAGTTTCTTTTTTTTTTTTTTCATTTTTTTCCTTTTATTTGTAGTAGACTCATAATAAGTGTACATATGTATGGAATATAGAGTGATATGCTGATACATGTACACAATGTGTAGTGATCAAATCAGTGTAATTAGCATATGTATCACCTCAAACATTTCTTTTTTTTTTTTATTATACTTTAAGTTCTAGGGTACATGTGCATAATGTGCAGGTTTGTTACATATGTATACTTATGCCATGTTGGTGTGATGCACCCATCAACTCGTCAGCCCCCATCAATTCATCATTTATATCATGTATAACTCCCCAATGCAATCCCTCCCTCCTCTCCCCTCCCCCCTTCCCATGATAGGCCCCAGTGTGTGATGTTCCCCTTCCCGAGTCCAAGTGATCTCATTGTTCAGTTCCCACCTATGAGTGAGAACATGCGGTGTTTGGTTTTCTCTTCTTGTGATAGTTTGCTAAGAATGATGGTTTCCAGCTGCATCCATGTCCCTACAAAGGACGCAAACTCATCCTTTTTTATGGCTGCATAGTATTCCATGGTGTATATGTGCCACATTTTCTTAATCCAGTCTGTCACTGATGGACATTTGGGTTGATTCCAAGTCTTTGCTATTGTGAATAGTGCCGCAATAAACATACGTGTACATGTGTCTTTGTAGTAGAATAATTTATAATCCTTTGGGTATATACCCAGTAGTGGGATGGCTGGGTCATATGGTACATCTAGTTCTAGATCCTTGAGGAATTGCCATACTGTTTTCCATAATGGTTGAACTAGTTTACAATCCCACCAACAGTGTAAAAGTGTTCCTATTTCTCCACATCCTCTCCAACACCTGTTGTTTCCTGACTTCTTAATGATTGCCATTCTAACTGGTGTGAGATGGTATCTCATTGTGGTTTTGATTTGCATTTCTCTGATGGCGAGTGATGATGAGCATTTTTTCATGTGTCTGTTGGCTGTATGAATATCTTCTTTTGAGAAATGTCTGTTCATATCCTTTCCCCACATTTTGATGGGGTTGTTTGTTTTTTTCTCGTATATTTGTTTGAGTTCTTTGTAGATTCTGGATATTAGCCCTTTGTCAGATGAGTAGGTTGCAAAAATTTTCTCCCATTCTGTAGGTTGCCTGTTCACTCTGATGGTAGTTTCTTTTGCTGTGCAAAAGCTCTTTAGTTTAATTAGATCCCATTTGTCAATTTTTGCTTTTGCTGCCGTTGCTTTTGGTGTTTTAGACATGAAGTCCTTGCCCATGCCTATGTCCTGAATGGTACTACCTAGATTTTCTTCTAGGGTTTTTATGGTATTAGGTCTAACATTTAAGTCTCTAATCCATCTTGAATTAATCTTCGTATAAGGGGTAAGGAAAGGATCCAGTTTCAGCTTTCTACTTATGGCTAGCCAATTTTCCCAGCACCATTTATTAAATAGGGAATCCTTTCCCCATTTCTTGTTTCTCTCAGGTTTGTCAAAGATCAGATGGCTGTAGATGTGCGGTATTATTTCTGAGGACACTGTTCTGTTCCATTGATCTATATCTCTGTTTTGGTACCAGTACCATGCTGTTTTGGTTACTGTAGCCTTGTAGTATAGTTTGAAGTCAGGTAGCGTGACGCCTCCAGCTTTGTCCTTTTGACTTAGGATTGTCTTGGCAATGTGGGCTCTTTTTTGGTTCCATATGAACTTTAAAGCAGTTTTTTCCAATTCTGTGAAGAAACTCATTGGTAGCTTGATGGGGATGGCATTGAATCTATAAATAACCTTGGGGAGTATGGCCATTTTCACGATATTGATTCTTCCTATCCATGAGCATGGTATGTTCTTCCATTTGTTTGTGTCCTCTTTGATTTCACTGAGCAGTGGTTTGTAGTTCTCCTTGAAGAGGTCCTTTACATCCCTTGTAAGCTGGATTCCTAGGTATTTTATTCTCTTTGAAGCAATTGTGAATGGAAGTTCATTCCTGATTTGGCTCTCTGCTTGTCTGTTACTGGTGTATAAGAATGCTTGTGATTTTTGCACATTAATTTTGTATCCTGAGACTTTGCTGAAGTTGCTTATCAGCTTAAGGAGATTTTGGGCTGAGACGATGGGGTTTTCTAAATATACAATCATGTCATCTGCAAACAGGGACAATTTGACTTCTTCTTTTCCTAACTGGATACCCTTGATTTCTTTCTCTTGCCTGATTGCCCTAGTCAGAACTTCCAACACTATGTTGAATAGGAGTGGTGAGAGAGGGCATCCCTGTCTTGTGCCAGTTTTCAAAGGGAATTTTTCCAGTTTTTGAACATTCAGTATGATATTAGCTGTGGGTTTGTCATACATAGCTCTTATTATTTTGAGGTACGTTCCATCAATACCGAATTTATTGAGCGTTTTTAGCATGAAGGGCTGTTGAATTTTGTCAAAAGCCTTTTCTGCATCTATTGAGACAATCATGTGGTTCTTGTCTTTGGTTCTGTTTATATGCTGGATTACGTTTACTGATTTGCGAATGTTGAACCAGCCTTGCATCCCAGGGATGAATCCCACTTGATCATGGTGGATAAGCTTTTTGATGTGCTTCTGAATCCGGTTTGCCAGTTTTTTATTGAGAATTTTTGCATCAATGTTCATCAGGGATATTGGTCTAAAATTCTCTTTTTTTGTTGTGTCTCTGCCAGGGTTTGGTATCAGGATGATGTTGGCCTCATAAAATGAGTTAGGGAGGATTCCCTCTTTTTCTATTGATTGGAATAGTTTCAGAAGGAATGGTACCAGCTCCTCCTTGTACCTCTGGTAGAATTCAGCTGTGAATCCATCTGGTCCTGGACTTTTTTTGGTGGGTAGGCTATTAATTGTTGCCTCAATTTCAGAGCCTGTTATTGGTCTATTCAGGGATTCAACTTCTTCCTGGTTTAGCCTTGGGAGAGTGTAAGTGTCCAGGAAATTATCCATTTCTTCTAGATTTTCTAGTTGATTTGCGTAGAGGCGTTTATAGTATTCTCTGATGGTAGTTTGTGTTTCTGTGGGGTCAGTGGTGATATCCCCTTTATCATTTTTTATTGAATCTATTTGATTCCTCTCTCTTTTCTTCTTTATTAGCCTTGCTAGCGGTCTGTCAATTTTGTTGATTTTTTCAAAAAACCAACTCCTGGATTCATTGATTTTTTGGAGGGATTTTTGTGTCTCTATCTCCTTCAGTTCGGCTCTGATCTTAGTTATTTCTTGCCTTCTGCTAGCTTTTGAATGTGTTTGCTCTTGCCTCTCTAGTTCTTTTAATTGTGATGTTAGAGTGTCAATTTTAGATCTTTCCTGCTTTCTCTTGTGGGCGTTTAGTGCTATAAATTTCCCTCTACACACTGCTTTAAATGTGTCCCAGAGATTCTGGTATGTTGTATCTTTGTTCTCATTGGTTTCAAAGAACATCTTTATTTCCGCTTTCATTTCGTTATGTACCCAGTAGTCATTCAGGAGCAGGTTGTTCAGTTTCCATGTAGTTGCGCGGTTTTGATTGAGTTTCTTCGTCCTGAGTTCTAGTTTGATTGCACTGTGGTCTGAGAGACAGTTTGTTATAATTTCTGTTCTTTTACATTTGCTGAGGAGTGCTTTACTTCCAATGATGTGGTCAATTTTGGAATAAGTGCGATGTGGTGCTGAGAAGAATGTATATTCTGTTGATTTGGGGTGGAGAGTTCTATAGATGTCTATTAGGTCCGCTTGGTGCAGAGATGAGTTCAATTCCTGGATATCCTTGTTAACTTTCTGTCTCGTTGATCTGTCTAATGTTGACAGCGGAGTGTTGAAGTCTCCCATTATTATTGTATGGGAGTCTAAGTCTCTTTGTAAGTCTCTAAGGACTTGCTTTATGAATCTGGGTGCTCCTGTATTGGGTGCATATATATTTAGGAGAGTTAGCTCTTCCTGTTGAATTGATCCCTTTACCATTATGTAATGGCCTTCTTTGTCTCTTTTGATCTTTGATGGTTTAAAGTCTGTTTTATCAGAGACAAGGATTGCAACCCCTGCTTTTTTTTTGTTCTCCATTTGCTTGGTAGATCTTCCTCCATCCCTTTATTTTGAGCCTATGTATGTCTCTGCATGTGAGATGGGTCTCCTGAATACAGCAGACTGATGGGTCTTGACTCTTTATCCAGTTTGCCAGTCTGTGTCTTTTAATTGGAGCATTTAGTCCATTAACATTTAAGGTTAATATTGTTATGTGTGAACTTGATCCTGCCATTATGATATTAACTGGTTATTTTGCTCGTTAGTTGATGCAGTTTCTTCCTAGCCTCGATGGTCTTTACATTTTGCCGAGTTTTTGTGATGGCTGGTACCGGTTGTTCCTTTCCATGTTTAGGGCTTCCTTCAGGGTCTCTTGTAAGGCAGGCCTGGTGGTGACAAAATCTCTAAGCATTTGCTTATCTGTAAAGGATTTTATTTCTCCTTCACTGATGAAACGTAGTTTGGCTGGATATGAAATTCTGGGTTGAAAATTCTTTTCTTTAAGAACGTTGAATATTGGCCCCCACTCTCTTCTGGCTTGTAGAGTTTCTGCCGAGAGGTCTGCTGTTAGTCTGATGGGCTTCCCTTTGTGGGTTACCCGACCTTTCTCTCTGGCTGCCCTTAAGATTTTTTCCGTCATTTCAACTTTGGTGAATCTGGCAATTATGTGTCTTGGAGTTGCTCTTCTGGAGGAGTATCTTTGTGGCATTCTCTGTATTTCCTGAATTTGAATGTTGTCCTGCCCTACTAGGTTGGGGAAGTTCTCCTGGATGATATCCTGAAGAGTGTTTTCCAACTTGGTTCCATTTTCCCCCTCACTTTCAGGCACCCCAATCAGACGTAGATTTGGTCTTTTTACGTAATCTCATAGTTCTTGCAGGCATTGCTCATTTCTTTTTCTTCTTTTTTCTTTTGGTTTCTCTTCTCACTTCATTTCATTCATTTGATCTTCAATCGCTGATACTCTTTCTTCCAGTTGATCGAGTCAGTTACTGAAGCTTGTGCATTTGTCACGTATTTCTCGTGTCATGGTTTTCATCTCTGTCATTTCGTTTATGATCTTCTCTGCATTAATTAGTCTAGCTGTCAATTCTTCCACTCTTTTTTCAAGATTTTTAGTTTCTTTGCGCTGGGTACGTAATTTCTCCTTTAGCTCTGAGAAGTTTGATGGACTGAAGCCTTCTTCTCTCCTCTCGTCCAAGTCATTCTCTGACCAGCTTTGATCCGTTGCTGGCGATGGGCTGCGCTCCTTTGCAGGGGGAGATGCGCTCTTATTTTTTGAATTTCCAGCTTTTCTGCCCTGCTTCTTCCCCATCTTTGTGGTTTTATCTGTCTCTGGTCTTTGATGATGGTGACGTACTGATGGGGTTTGGTCTAGGTGTCCTTCCTGTTTGATAGTTTTCCTTCTGACAGTCAGAAGGACTGTCTGTTGGTCTGTTGGAGATTGCTTGAGGTCCACTCCAGACCCTGTTTGCCTGGGTATCAGCAGCAGAGGTTGCCGAAGATAGAATATTGCTGAACAGCGAGTGTACCTGTCTGATTCTTCCTTTGGAAGTTTCCTCTCAGGGGTGTACTCCACCCTGTGAGGTGTGGGGTGTCAGACTGCCCCTAGTGGGGGATTTCTCCCAGCTAGGCTACTCAGGGGTCAGGGACACACCTGAGCAGGCAGTCTGTCCGTTCTCAGATCTCAACCTCCGCGTTGGGAGATCCACGGCTCTCCCCAAAGCTGTCAGACAGAGTCGTTCGCGTCTGCACCGGCTCCCGCTACTTCCCCTGTTGGTCTTCAGCTGTGCGCTGTCCCCAGAGGTGGAGACTACAGAGACAGGCAGGCTTCCTTGAGCTGCTGTGAGCTCCACCCAGTTCGAGCTTCCCAGCGGCTTTGTTTACCAACTTAAGCCTCAGCAATGGCGGGCGCCCCTCCCCCAGCCTCGCTGCTGCCTTGCGGATTGATCGCGGCAGACTGCTGTGTTAGCACTGAGGGAGGCTTCGTGGGCGTGGGACCCTCCCGGCCAGGTGTGGGATATATTCTCCTGGTGTGCTTGTATGCTTACAGTGCAGAATTGGGGTGGGAGTTACCCGATTTTCCAGGTGTTGTGTGTCTCAGTTCCCCTGGCTAGGAAAACGGATCCCCCTCCCCCTTGCACTTCCAGGTGAGGCGATGCTTCGTCCTGCTTCAGCTCTCGCTGGTCAGGCTGCAGCAGCTGACCAGCACCGATTGTCCGGCACTCCCTAGTGAGATGACCCCAGTACCTCAGTTGAAAATGCAGAAATCACTGGTCTTCTGTGTCACTCGCGCTGGGAGTTGGAGACTGGAGCTGTTCCTATTCAGCCATCACCAAGAAGTTTCAAACAAAGCTTTTTCTAGTTTTCATCTGAGGATACTTCCTTTGTCACCGTAAGCTTCATTACATTCAGAAGTATCCCAATGCAGATTTCCAGAAAACTGTGTTGGCAAACTGAACACTGAAGACAAACCTGTAACTCTGTGAGTTGCATGCACACATCGAAATGCAGTTTCTCAGAAGGCTTCTTTCCAGTTTTGATCTGAGGATATTTCCTTTTTCACCACAGCCCACAATGAGCTCCCAAATATCTCTTTGCAGATTACCAGATAACAGAGTTAGCAAACTGTTCCAAGAAGGGACGTGTGGAACTCTGTGTGAATAAGTCACACATCAGAAAGCAATCTCTCAGTAAGCTTATCTCTAGTTATTATCTGAAGATATATACTTTTCCACCATGGGACCCTATGGGCTCCCAAATCTCACTCTGCAGATACCACGAAAAGAGTGTTGGCAAACTGTTTCCTGAGAACTAAGCCATAACTCTGTGAGAGGAAGTCACAGATCACAAGGAAGTTTCTCAGAAAGCTTCTTTTACGATTTGAAATCATGATATTTCCTTTATCAACGCAGGCCTCAATGCGATTTGAAGAAGTACTCCTCAGGTTCCTTAAAAACACTGATAGTGGACTGCTGCATGAAACATAAGTGTAACTCTGAGAGATGAATTCACACATCACCAAGAAGTTTCTAACAAAGCTTATTTTTAGTTTTCACTGAGGATACTTCCTTTGTCACCGTAAGCTTCATTACGTTCAGAAGTATCCCATTGCAGATTTCCAGAAAACTGTGATAGCAAACTGAACACTGAAGACAAACGTGTAACTCTGTGAGTTTCATGCACACATCGAAACGCAGTTTCTCAGAAGTCTTCTTTCCAGTTTTGATCTGAGGTAATTTCCTTTTTCACCATAGCCCACAATGAGCTCCCAGATATCACTTTGCAGAACACAAAATAACAGAGTTAGCAAAGTGTTCCAAGAAGAGAAGGGTGGAACTCTATGTGATGAAGTCACACATTAGAAAGCAATCTATCAGTAAGCTTCTCTCTAGTTATTATCTGAACATATATCCTTTTTCACCATGGGCCCCTATGGGCTCCCAAATCTCACTTTGCAGATTCCACGAAAAGAGTGTTAGCAAACTGCTTCCTGAAAACTTAGCAGTAAGTATGGGAGAGGAATTCAGAGAGCAGAAAGAAGTTTCTCAGAAAGCTTTTTCCTCGATTTGAACTGATGATATTTCCTTTACCACCACAGGCCTCAAGGCGATTCAAGGAACTCCATCTCAGGTTCCTCAAAAACACTGATAGTGGACTGCTGCATGAAACATAAGTGTAACTCTGAGAGAAGAATTCACCCATCACCAGGAAGTTTCTAACAAAGCTTCTTTCTAGTTTTCATCTGAGGATACGTCCCGTGTCACCGTAAGCTTCATTACGTTCAGAGCTATCCCATTGCAGATTTCTAGAAAACTGTGTTAGCAAACTGAACACTGAAGACAAACGTGTAACTCTGTGAGTTGCATGCACACATCGAAATGCAGGTTCTCAGAAGGCTTCTTTCCATTTTTGATCTGAGGTTATTTCCTTTTTCACCATAGCCCACAATGAGCTCCCAAATATCACTTTGCAGAACACAAGATAACAGAGTTAGCAAACTGTTCCAAGAAGGGAAAGGTGGAACTCTGTGTGTTGAAGTCACACATCAGAAAGCAATCTCTCAGCAAGCTTCTCTCTAGTTATTATCTGAAGATATATCATTTTTCACCATGGGCCCCTGTGGGCTCCCAAATGTCACTTTGCAGATTCCACGAAAAGAGTGTGAGCAAACTGCTTCCTGAGAACTAAGCAGTCACTCTGGGAGAGGAATTCAGAGAGCAGAAAGAAGATTCTCAGAAAGCTTCTTTCACGATTTGAACTGATGATATTTCCTTTATCACCGCAGGCCTCAACGCGTTTCAAAGAAGTACTCCTCAGTTTCCTCAAAAACACTGATAGTGGACTGCTGCATGAAATATAAGTGTAACTCTGAGAGAAGAATTCACCCATCACCAGGAAGTTTCTAACAAAGCTTCTTTCTAGTTTTCATCTGAGGATACGTCCCTTGTCACCGTAAGCTTCATTACGTTCAGAGCTATCCCATTGCAGATTTCTAGAAAACTGTGTTAGCAAACTGAACACTGAAGACAAACGTGTAACTCTGTGAGTTGCATTCACACATCGAAATGCAGTTTCTCAGAAGGCTTCTTTCCAGTTTTGATCTGAGGTTATTTCCTTTTTCACCAGAGCCCACAATGAGTTCCCAAATATCACTTTGCAGAACACAAGATAACAGAGTTAGCAAACTGTTCCAAGAAGGGAAAGGTGGAACTCTGTGTGATGAAGTCACACATCAGAATGCAATCTCTCAGTAAGCCTCTCTCTAGTTACAATCTGAAGATATATCCTTTTTCACCATGGGCCCCTATGGGCTCCCAAATCTCACTCTGCAGATTCCACGAAAAGACTGATAGCAAACTGCTTCTTGAGAACTAAGCAGTTACCCTGGGAGAGGAATTCAGAGAGCAGAAAGAAGTTTCTCAGAAAGCTTCTTTCACGATTTGAACTGATGATATTCCCTTTATCACCGCAGGCCTCAATCCGATTCGAAGAAGTACTCCTCAGGTTCCTTAAAAACACTGATAGTGGACTGCTGCATGAAACATAAGTGTAACTCTGAGAGATGAATTCACACATCACCAGGAAGTTTCTAACAAATCTGCTTTCTAGTTTTCATCTGAGGATACTTCCTTTGTCACCGTAAGCTTCATTACGTTCAGAGATATCCCATTGCAGATTTCCAGAAAACTGTGTTAGCAAACTGAACACTGAAGACAAACGTGTAACTCTGTGAGTTGCATGCACACATCGAAATGCAGGTTCTCAGAAGGCTTCTTTCCATTTTTGATCTGAGGTTATTTCCTTTTTCACCATAGCCCACAATGAGCTCCCAAATATCACTTTGCAGAACACAAGATAACAGAGTTAGCAAACTGTTCCAAGAAGGGAAATGTGGAACTCTGTGTGATGAAGTCACACATCAGAAAGCAATCTCTCAGTAAGCTTCTCTCTAGTTATTATCTGAAGATATATAATTTTTCACCATGGGCCCTTATGGGCTCCCGAATCTCACTTCGCAGTTTTCACGAAAGGAGTGTTAGCAAACTGCTTCCTGAGAACTAAGCAGTAACTCTGGGAGAGGAATTCAGAGAGCAGAAAGAAGTTTCTCAGAAAGCTTCTTTCACGGTTTGAACTGATGATATTTCCTTTATCACCGCAGGCCTCAATGCGATTCAAAGAAGTCCTCCTCAGGATCCTCAAAAACACTGTTAGTGGACTGCTACATGAAACATAAGTGTAACTCTGAGAGATGAATTCACACATCACCAGGAAGTTTCTAACAAAGCTTACTTCTAGTTTTCATCTGAGGATACTTCCTTTGTCACCGTAAGCTTCATTATGTTCAGAGCTATTCCATTGCAGATTTCCAGAAAACTGTGTTAGCAGACTGAACACTGAAGATAAACGTGTAACTCTGTGAGGTGCATGCACACATGGAAATGCAGTTTCTCAGAAGGCTTCTTTCCAGTTTTGATCTGAGGTTATCTCCTTTTTCACCATAGCCCGCAAGGAGCTCCCAAATATCACTTTGCAGAACACAAGATAACAGAGTTAGCAAACTATTCCAAGAAGGGAAGGGTGGAACTCTGTGTGATGAAGTCACACATCAGAACGCAATCTCTCAGTAAGCTTCTCTCTTGTTATTATCTGAAGATATATCCTTTTTCACCATGGGCCCCTATGGGCTCCCAAATCTCACTTTGCAGATTCCACGAAAAGACTGATAGCAAACTGCTTCTTGAGAACTAAGCAGTAACCCTGTTAGAGGGATTCAGAGAGCAGAAAGAAGATTCTCAGAACGCTTCTTTCACGATTTGAACTGATGATATTTCCTTTATCACCGCAGGCCTCAATGCGATTCGAAGAAGTACTCCTCAGGTGCCTTAAAAACGCTGATAGTGGACTGCTGCATGAAACGTAAGTGAAACTCTGAGAGATGAATTCACACATCACCAAGAAGTTTCTAACAAAGCTTCTTTCTAGTTTTCATCTGAGGATACTTCCTTTGTCACCGTAAGCTTCATTACGTTCAGAAGTATCCCATTGCAGATTTCCAGAACACTGTGTTAGCAAACTGAACACTGAAGACAAACGTGTAACTCTGTGAGTTGCATGCACACATCGAAATGCAGTTTCTCAGAAGGCTTCTTTCCGGTTTTGATCTGAGGTTATTTCCTTTTTCACCATAGCCCAGAATGAGCTCCCAAATATCACTTTGCAGAACACAAGATAACAGAGTTAGCAAACTGTTCCAAGAAGGGAAGGGTGGAACTCTGTGTGATGAAGTCACACATCAGAAAGCAATCTCTCAGCAAGCTTCTCTCTAGTTATTATCTGAAGATATATCATTTTTCACCATGGGCCCCTGTGGGCTCCCAAATCTCACTTTGCAGATTCCACGAAAAGAGTGTGAGCAAACTGCTTCCTGAGAACAAAGCAGTCACTCTGGGAGAGGAATTCAGAGAGCAGAAAGAAGATTCTCAGAAAGCTTCTTTCACGATTTGAGCTGATGATATTACCTTTATCATCGCAGGCCTCAATGCGATTCACAGAAGTCCTCCTCATGTTCCTCAAAAACAATGATACTGGACTGCTGCATGAAACTTAAGTGTAATTCTGAGAGATGAATTCACACATCATCAAGAAGTTTCTAAAACAGCTTCTTTCTAGTTTTCATCTGAGGATACTTCCTTTGTCACCGTAAGCTTCATTACGTTCAGAGCTATCCCATTGCAGATTTCCAGAAAACTTTGTTAGCAAACTGAACACTGAAGACAAACGTGTAACTCTGTGAGTTGCATTCACACATCGAAATGCAGTTTCTCAGAAGGCTTCTTTCCAGTTTTGATCTGAGGTTATTTCCTTTTTCACCATAGCCCACAATGAGCTCCCAAATATCACTTTGCAGAACACAAGATAACAGAGTTAGCAAACTGTTCCAAGAAGGGAAGGGTGGAACTCTGTGTGATGAAGTCACACATCAGAAAGCAATCTCTCTGTAAGCTTCTCTCTAGTTATTATCTGAAGATATATCCTTTCCACCATGGGCCCCTATGGGCTCCCAAATCTCACTCTGCAGATTCCAGGAAAAGAGTGTTAGCAAACTGTTTCCTGAGAAGTAAGCTGTAACTCTGTGAGAAGAATTTACAGATTACAAGGAAGTTTCTCAGAAAGCTTCTTTCACGTTTTGAACTGCTGATATTTCCTTTATCAGCATAGGCCTCAATGTGAACCAAAGACGTCCCTCTCAGATTCCACAAAAACAGTGATAATGGACTGCTGCATGACTCATAAGTGTAACTCTGAGAGACGAATTCACACATCACCAAGAAGTTTCTAACAAAGCTTCTTTCTAGTTTTCATCTGAGGATATTTCCTTTGTCGCCCTAAGCTTCATTGCGTTCATAAGTATCCCATGTCAGATTTCCAGAAAACTGTGTTAGCAAACTGAACACTTAAGAGAAACGTGTAACTCTGTGAGTTGCATTCACACATCGAAATGCTGTTTCTCAGAAGGCTTCTTTCCATTTTTGATCTGAGGTTATTTCCTTTTTCACCATAGCCCACAATGAGCTCCCAAATATCACTCTGCAGAACACAAGATAACAGAGTTAGCAAACTGTTCCAAGAAGGGAAGGGTGGATGTCTGTGTGATGAAGTCACACAACAGAATGCAATCTCTCAATAAGCTTCGCTCGAGTTATTATCTGAAGATATACCTTGTTTCACCATGGGCCCCTGGGGGCTCCCAAATCTCACTTTGCAGATTCCACGAAAAGAGTGTTAGCAAACTGCTTCCTGAGAACTAAGCTGTAACTCTGGGAGAGGGATTCAGAGATCAGAAAGAAGTTTCTCGGAAAGCTTCTTTCGCGATTTGAACTGATGACATTTCCTTTATCACCGCAGGCCTCAATGCGATTCAAACAAGTCCTCCTCAGGTTCCTCAAAAACACTGAGAGCGGACTGCTGCATGAAACATAAGTGTAACTCTTAGAGATGAATTCCCACATCACCAAGAAGTTTCTAACAAAGCTTCTTTCTAGTTTTCATCTGAGGATACTTCCTTTGTCACCGTAAGCTTCATTACGTTCAGAAGTAACCCATTGCAGATTTCCAGAAAACTGTGTTAGCAAACATAACACTTAACAGAAACGTGTAACCCTGTGAGTTGCATTCACACATCGAAATGCAGTTTCTCAGAAGGCTTCTTTCCAGTTTTGATCTGAGGTTATTTCCTTTTTAACCATAGACCCCAATGAGCTCCCAAATATCACTGTGTACAAAACAAGATAACAGAGTTAGCAAACTGTTCCAAGAAGGGAATGGTGGAACTCTGTGTGATGAAGTCACACATCAGAAAGCAATCTCTCAGTAAGCTTCTCTCTAGTTATTATCTGAAGATATATCCTTTTTCACCATGGGCCCCTAAGGTCTCCCAAATCTCACTCTGCAGATTCCACGAAAAGAGTGTTACCAAACTGTTTCCTGAGAACTAAACTGTAACTCTGTGACAGTAATTCACAGATCAGAAGAAAGTTTCTCAGAAAACTTCTTTCACGTTTTGAACTGATGATTTTTCCTTTATCAGCCTAGACCTCGATGCGATCCAAGGAAGTCCTTCTCAGTTTCCTTGAAAACAGTAATAATGGACTGCTGCGTGAACCATCACTGTAACTCTGTGAGATGAATTCACACATCACCAAGAAGTTTCTAACAAAGCTTCTTTCTAGTTTTCATCTGAGGATACTTCCTTTGTCACCGTAAGCTTCATTGCATTCAGAAGTATCCCATTGCAGATTTCCAGAAAACTGTGTTAGCAATCTGAACACTGAAGACAAACGTGCAACACTCTGAGTTGCATTCACACATCGAAATGCAGTTTCTCAGAAGGCTTCTTTCGAGTATTGATCTGAGAATATTTCCTTTTTCACCATAGCCCATAATGAGCTGCGAAATATCACTTTGCAGAACACAAGATAACAGAGTTACCAAACTGTTCCAAGAAGAAAAGTATGGAACTCTGTGTGATGAAGTCACACATCAGAAAGCAATCTCTCAGTAAGCTTCTCTCTAGTTATTATCTGAAAATATATCCTTTTCCGCCGTGGGCCCCTATGGGCTCCCAAATCTCACTCTGCAGATTCCACGAGAAGAGTGTTAGCAAACTGTTTCCTGAGAACTAAGCTGTAACTCTGTGAGAGGAATTCACAGATCACAAGGAGGTTTCTCCGAAAGCTTCTTTCACGTTTTGAACTGCTGAAATTTCCTTTATCAGCGTAGGCCTCAATGCGATCCAAAGAAGTCCTTCTCAGGTTCCTCAAAACCAGTGATATTGGACTGCTTCATGAACCATCAATGTAACTCTGTGAGGTGAATTCACACATCACCAAGAAGTTTCTAACAAAGTTTCTTTCTAGATTTCATCTGAGGATATATCCTTTGTCACTGTAAGTTTCATTGCGTTCAGAAGTATCCCATGACAGATTTCCAGAAAACTGTGTTAGCAACCTGAACACTGAAGAGAAACGTGTAAATCTGTGAGTTGCATTCACACAACGAAATGCAGTTTCTCAGAAGGCTTCTTTCCAGTTTGCATCTGAGGATATTTCCTTTTTCACCATAGCCCTCCATGAGCTCCCAAATATCACTATGCAGAACACACGATAACAGAGTTAGCAAACTGGTCCAAGAAGGGAAGGGTGGAACTCTGTGTGATGAAGTCACACATCAGAAGGCAATCTGTCAGTAAGCTTCTTTCTAGTTATTTTCTGAGGATATATCCTTTTCACATGGGTCCCTATGTGCTCCCATTCTAACTTTGCAGATTACACGAAAAGAGAGTTAGCAAACTGCTTCCTGAGAACTAAGCTGTACCTCTATGAGAGGAATTCACAGATCAAAAACAAGTGTCTGAGAAAGCTTCCTTCACGTTTTGAACTGCTGCTTCCTATATCAGCGTAGGCCTCAATGCGATCCAAAGAAGTCCTCCTCAGGTTCCACAAGAACACTGATAATGGAGTGCTGCATGAACCATCATTGTAACTCTATGAGATGAATTCACATATCACCAAGAAGTTTCTAACCAACCTTCTTTCTAGTTTTCATCTGAGAACATTTCCTTTGCCCCCGTAAGCTTCATTGCGTTCAGAAGTATCCCAGTGTAGATTACCAGAAAACTGTGTTAGCAAACTGAACACTAAAGAGAAACGTGTAACTCTGTGAGTTGCATTCACACATCGACATGCAGTTTCTCAGAAGGCTTCTTTCCACTTTTGATCTGAGGATATTTCCTTTTTCACCATAGCCCACAATGAGCTCCCAATTATCACTTTGCAGAACACAAGATAACAGAGTTAGGAAACTGTTCCGAGAAGGGAAGTGTGGAACTCTGTGTGATAAAGTCACACATCAGAAAGCAATCTCTCAGTAAGCTTCTCACTAGTTGTTATCTGAAGATATATCCTTTTCCACCATGGGCCCCTATGGGCTCCCAAATCTCACTCTGCAGATACCACGAAAAGAGTGTTAGCAAACTGTTTCCTGAGATCTAAGCTCTAACTCTGTGAGAGGAAGTCACAGATCACAAGGAAGTTTCTCAGAAAGCTTCTTTCACGATTTGAACTGATGATATTTCCTTTATCAACGCAGGCCTCAATGCGATTCAAAGAATTCCTCCTCAGGTTCCTCAAAAACACTGATAGCGTACTGCTGCATGAAACGTAAGTGTTTCTCTGAGAGATGAATTCACACATCACCAAGAAGTTTCTTTTTTTATTTTTCATTTTTTTCCTTTTATTTGTAGTAGACTCATAATAAGTGTACATATGTATGGAATATAGAGTGATATGCTGATACATGTACACAATGTGTAGTGATCAAATCAGTGTAATTAGCATATGTATCACCTCAAACATTTCTTTTTTTTTTTTATTATACTTTAAGTTCTAGGGTACATGTGCATAATGTGCAGGTTTGTTACATATGTATACTTATGCCATGTTGGTGTGATGCACCCATCAACTCGTCAGCACCCATCAATTCATCATTTATATCATGTATAACTCCCCAATGCAATCCCTCCCTCCTCTCCCCTCCCCCCTCCCCATGATAGGCCCCAGTGTGTGATGTTCCCCTTCCCGAGTCCAAGTGATCTCATTGTTCAGTTCCCACCTATGAGTGAGAACATGCGGTGTTTGGTTTTCTCTTCTTGTGATAGTTTGCTAAGAATGATGGTTTCCAGCTGCATCCATGTCCCTACAAAGGACGCAAACTCATCCTTTTTTATGGCTGCATAGTATTCCATGGTGTATATGTGCCACATTTTCTTAATCCAGTCTGTCACTGATGGACATTTGGGTTGATTCCAAGTCTTTGCTATTGTGAATAGTGCCGCAATAAACATACGTGTACATGTGTCTTTGTAGTAGAATAATTTATAATCCTTTGGGTATATACCCAGTAGTGGGATGGCTGGGTCATATGGTACATCTAGTTCTAGATCCTTGAGGAATTGCCATACTGTTTTCCATAATGGTTGAACTAGTTTACAATCCCACCAACAGTGTAAAAGTGTTCCTATTTCTCCACATCCTCTCCAATACCTGTTGTTTCCTGACTTCTTAATGATTGCCATTCTAACTGGTGTGAGATGGTATCTCATTGTGGTTTTGATTTGCATTTCTCTGATGGCGAGTGATGATGAGCATTTTTTCATGTGTCTGTTGGCTGTATGAATATCTTCTTTTGAGAAATGTCTGTTCATATCCTTTCCCCACTTTTTGATGGGGTTGTTTTTTGTTTCTCGTATATTTGTTTGAGTTCTTTGTAGATTCTGGATATTAGCCCTTTGTCAGATGAGTAGGTTGCAAAAATTTTCTCCCATTCTGTAGGTTGCCTGTTCACTCTGATGGTAGTTTCTTTTGCTGTGCAAAAGCTCTTTAGTTTAATTAGATCCCATTTGTCAATTTTGGCTTTTGCTGCCGTTGCTTTTGGTGTTTTAGACATGAAGTCCTTGCCCATGCCTATGTCCTGAATGGTATTACCTAGATTTTCTTCTAGGGTTTTTATGGTATTAGGTCTAACATTTAAGTCTCTAATCCATCTTGAATTAATCTTCGTATAAGGGGTAAGGAAAGGATCCAGTTTCAGCTTTCTACTTATGGCTAGCCAATTTTCCCAGCACCATTTATTAAATAGGGAATCCTTTCCCCATTTCTTGTTTCTCTCAGGTTTGTCAAAGATCAGATGGCTGTAGATGTGCGGTATTATTTCTGAGGACACTGTTCTGTTCCATTGATCTATATCTCTGTTTTGGTACCAGTACCATGCTGTTTTGGTTACTGTAGCCTTGTAGTATAGTTTGAAGTCAGGTAGCGTGACGCCTCCAGCTTTGTCCTTTTGACTTAGGATTGTCTTGGCAATGTGGGCTCTTTTTTGGTTCCATATGAACTTTAAAGCAGTTTTTTCCAATTCTGTGAAGAAACTCATTGGTAGCTTGATGGGGATGGCATTGAATCTATAAATAACCTTGGGGAGTATGGCCATTTTCACGATATTGATTCTTCCTATCCATGAGCATGGTATGTTCTTCCATTTGTTTGTGTCCTCTTTGATTTCACTGAGCAGTGGTTTGTAGTTCTCCTTGAAGAGGTCCTTTACATCCCTTGTAAGCTGGATTCCTAGGTATTTTATTCTCTTTGAAGCAATTGTGAATGGAAGTTCATTCCTGATTTGGCTCTCTGCTTGTCTGTTACTGGTGTATAAGAATGCTTGTGATTTTTGCACATTAATTTTGTATCCTGAGACTTTGCTGAAGTTGCTTATCAGCTTAAGGAGATTTTGGGCTGAGACGATGGGGTTTTCTAAATATACAATCATGTCATCTGCAAACAGGGACAATTTGACTTCTTCTTTTCCTAACTGGATACCCTTGATTTCTTTCTCTTGCCTGATTGCCCTAGCCAGAACTTCCAACACTATGTTGAATAGGAGTGGTGAGAGAGGGCATCCCTGTCTTGTGCCAGTTTTCAAAGGGAATTTTTCCAGTTTTTGAACATTCAGTATGATATTAGCTGTGGGTTTGTCATACATAGCTCTTATTATTTTGAGGTACGTTCCATCAATACCGAATTTATTGAGCGTTTTTAGCATGAAGGGCTGTTGAATTTTGTCAAAAGCCTTTTCTGCATCTATTGAGACAATCATGTGGTTCTTGTCTTTGGTTCTGTTTATATGCTGGATTACGTTTACTGATTTGCGAATGTTGAACCAGCCTTGCATCCCAGGGATGAAGCCCACTTGATCATGGTGGATAAGCTTTTTGATGTGCTTCTGAATCCGGTTTGCCAGTTTTTTATTGAGAATTTTTGCATCAATGTTCATCAGGGATATTGGTCTAAAATTCTCTTTTTTTGTTGTGTCTCTGCCAGGGTTTGGTATCAGGATGATGTTGGCCTCATAAAATGAGTTAGGGAGGATTCCCTCTTTTTCTATTGATTGGAATAGTTTCAGAAGGAATGGTACCAGCTCCTCCTTGTACCTCTGGTAGAATTCAGCTGTGAATCCATCTGGTCCTGGACTTTTTTTGGTGGGTAGGCTATTAATTGTTGCCTCAATTTCAGAGCCTGCTATTGGTCTATTCAGGGATTCAACTTCTTCCTGGTTTAGCCTTGGGAGAGTGTAAGTGTCCAGGAAATTATCCATTTCTTCTAGATTTTCTAGTTGATTTGTGTAGAGGCGTTTATAGTATTCTCTGATGGTAGTTTGTATTTCTGGGGGTCAGTGGTGATATCCCCTTTATCATTTTTTATTGAATCTATTTGATTCCTCTCTCTTTTCTTCTTTATTAGCCTTGCTAGCGGTCTGTCAATTTTGTTCATTTTTTCAAAAAACCAACTCCTGGATTCATTGATTTTTTGGAGGGATTTTTGTGTCTCTATCTCCTTCAGTTCGGCTCTGATATTAGTTATTTCTTGCCTTCTGCTAGCTTTTGAATGTGTTTGCTCTTGCCTCTCTAGTTCTTTTAATTGTGATGTTAGAGTGTCAATTTTAGATCTTTCCTGCTTTCTCTTGTGGGCGTTTAGTGCTATAAATTTCCCTCTACACACTGCTTTAAATGTGTCCCAGAGATTCTGGTATGTTGTATCTTTGTTCTCATTGGTTTCAAAGAACATCTTTATTTCCGCTTTCATTTCGTTATGTACCCAGTAGTCATTCAGGAGCAGGTTGTTCAGTTTCCATGTAGTTGCGCGGTTTTGATTGAGTTTCTTCGTCCTGAGTTCTAGTTTGATTGCACTGTGGTCTGAGAGACAGTTTGTTATAATTTCTGTTCTTTTACATTTGCTGAGGAGTGCTTTACTTCCAATTATGTGGTCAATTTTGGAATAAGTGCGATGTGGTGCTGAGAAGAATGTATATTCTGTTGATTTGGGGTGGAGAGTTCTATAGATGTCTATTAGGTCCGCTTGGTGCAGAGATGAGTTCAATTCCTGGATATCCTTGTTAACTTTCTGTCTCGTTGATCTGTCTAATGTTGACAGCGGAGTGTTGAAGTCTCCCATTACTATTGTATGGGAGTCTAAGTCTCTTTGTAAGTCTCTAAGGACTTGCTTTATGAATCTGGGTGCTCCTGTATTGGGTGCATATATATTTAGGAGAGTTAGCTCTTCCTGTTGAATTGATCCCTTTACCATTATGTAATGGCCTTCTTTGTCTCTTTTGATCTTTGATGGTTTAAAGTCTGTTTTATCAGAGACAAGGATTGCAACCCCTGCTTTTTTTTGTTCTCCATTTGCTTGGTAGATCTTCCTCCATCCCTTTATTTTGAGCCTATGTATGTCTCTGCATGTGAGATGGGTCTCCTGAATACAGCAGACTGATGGGTCTTGACTCTTTATCCAGTTTGCCAGTCTGTGTCTTTTAATTGGAGCATTTAGTCCATTAACATTTAAGGTTAATATTGTTATGTGTGAACTTGATCCTGCCATTATGATATTAACTGGTTATTTTGCTCGTTAGTTCATGCAGTTTCTTCCTAGCCTCGATGGTCTTTACATTTTGGCATGTTTTTGCAATGGCTGGTACCGGTTGTTCCTTTCCATGTTTAGGGCTTCCTTCAGGGTCTCTTGTAAGGCAGGCCTGGTGGTGACAAAATCTCTAAGCATTTGCTTCTCTGTAAAGGATTTTATTTCTCCTTCACTGATGAAACGTAGTTTGGCTGGATATGAAATTCTGGGTTGAAAATTCTTTTCTTTAAGAACGTTGAATATTGGCCCCCACTCTCTTCTGGCTTGTAGAGTTTCTGCCGAGAGGTCTGCTGTTAGTCTGATGGGCTTCCCTTTGTGGGTTACCCGACCTTTCTCTCTGGCTGCCCTTAAGATTTTTTCCGTCATTTCAACTTTGGTGAATCTGGCAATTATGTGTCTTGGAGTTGCTCTTCTGGAGGAGTATCTTTGTGGCGTTCTCTGTATTTCCTGAATTTGAACTGTTGTCCTGCCCTACTAGGTTGGGGAAGTTCTCCTGGATGATATCCTGAAGAGTGTTTTCCAACTTGGTTCCATTTTCCCCCTCACTTTCAGGCACCCCAATCAGACGTAGATTTGGTCTTTTTACGTAATCTCATACTTCTTGCAGGCATTGCTCATTTCTTTTTCTTCTTTTTTCTTTTGGTTTCTCTTCTCACTTCATTTCATTCATTTGATCTTCAATCGCTGATACTCTTTCTTCCAGTTGATCGAGTCGGTTACTGAAGCTTGTGCATTTGTCACGTATTTCTCGTGTCATGGTTTTCATCTCTGTCATTTCGTTTATGATCTTCTCTGCATTAATGAGTCTAGCTGTCAATTCTTCCACTCTTTTTTCAAGATTTTTAGTTTCTTTGCGCTGGGTACGTAATTCCTCCTTTAGCTCTGAGAAGTTTGATGGACTGAAGCCTTCTTCTCTCCTCTCGTCCAAGTCATTCTCTGACCAGCTTTGATCCGTTGCTGGCGATGGGCTGCGCTCCTTTGCAGGGGGAGATGCGCTCTTATTTTTTGAATTTCCAGCTTTTCTGCCCTGCTTCTTCCCCATCTTTGTGGTTTTATCTGTCTCTGGTCTTTGATGATGGTGACGTACTGATGGGGTTTGGTCTAGGTGTCCTTCCTGTTTGATAGTTTTCCTTCTGACAGTCAGAAGGACTGTCTGTTGGTCTGTTGGAGATTGCTTAAGGTCCACTCCAGACCCTGTTTGCCTGGGTATCAGCAGCAGAGGTTGCCGAAGATAGAATATTGCTGAACAGCGAGTGTACCTGTCTGATTCTTCCTTTGGAAGTTTCCTCTCAGGGGTGTACTCCACCCTGTGAGGTGTGGGGTGTCAGACTGCCCCTAGTGGGGGATTTCTCCCAGCTAGGCTACTCAGGGGTCAGGGACACACCTGAGCAGGCAGTCTGTCCGTTCTCAGATCTCAACCTCCGCGTTGGGAGATCCACGGCTCTCCCCAAAGCTGTCAGACAGAGTCGTTCGCGTCTGCACCGGCTCCCGCTACTTCCCCTGTTGGTCTTCAGGGGTGTGCTGTCCCCAGAGGTGGAGACTACAGAGACAGGCAGGCTTCCTTGAGCTGCTGTGAGCTCCACCCAGTTCGAGCTTCCCAGCAGCTTTGTTTACCAACTTAAGCCTCAGCAATGGCGGGCGCCCCTCCCCCAGCCTGGCTGCTGCCTTGCGGATTGATCGCGGCAGACTGCTGTGTTAGCACTGAGGAAGGCTTCGTGGGCGTGGGACCCTCCCGGCCAGGTGTGGGATATATTCTCCTGGTGTGCTTGTATGCTTACAGTGCAGAATTGGGGTGGGAGTTACCCGATTTTCCAGGTGTTGTGTGTCTCAGTTCCCCTGGCTAGGAAAACGGATCCCCCTCCCCCTTGCACTTCCAGGTGAGGCGATGCTTCGTCCTGCTTCAGCTCTCGCTGGTCAGGCTGCAGCAGCTGACCAGCACCGATTGTCCGGCACTCCCTAGTGAGATGACCCCAGTACCTCAGTTGAAAACGCAGAAATCACCGGTCTTCTGTGTCACTCGCGCTAGGAGTTGGAGACAGGAGCTGTTCCTATTCGGCCATCACCAAGAAGTTTCTAACAAAGCTTTTTCTAGTTTTCATCTGAGGATACTTCCTTTGTCACCGTAAGCTTCATTACATTCAGAAGTATCCCATTGCAGATTTCCAGAAAACTGTGTTGGCAAACTGAACACTGAAGACAAACCTGTAACTCTGTGAGTTGCATGCACACATCGAAATGCAGTTTCTCAGAAGGCTTCTTTCCAGTTTTTATCTGAGGATATTTCCTTTTTCACCATAGCCCACAATGAGCTCCCAAATATCTCTTTGCAGATTACCAGATAACAGAATTAGCAAACTGTTCCAAGAAGGGACGTGTGGAACTCTGTGTGAATAAGTCACACATCAGAAAGCAATCTCTCAGTAAGCTTATCTCTAGTTATTATCTGAAGATATATACTTTTCCACCATGGGCCCCTATGGGCTCCCAAATCTCACTCTGCAGATACCACGAAAAGAGTGTTGGCAAACTGTTTCCTGAGAACTAAGCCATAACTCTGTGAGAGGAAGTCACAGATCACAAGGAAGTTTCTCAGAAAGCTTCTTTTACGATTTGAAATCATGATATTTCCTTTATCAACGCAGGCCTCAATGCGATTCGAAGAAGTACTCCTCAGGTTCCTTAAAAACACTGATAGTGGACTGCTGCATGAAACATAAGTGTAACTCTGAGAGATGAATTCACACATCAACAAGAAGTTTCTAACAAAGCTTATTTTTAGTTTTCATCTGAGGATACTTCCTTTGTCACCGTAAGCTTCATTACGTTCAGAAGTATCCCATTGCAGATTTCCAGAAAACTGTGTTAGCAAACTGAACACTGAAGACAAACGTGTAACTCTGTGAGTTTCATGCACACATCGAAATGCAGTTTCTCAGAAGTCTTCTTTCCAGTTTTGATCTGAGGTAATTTCCTTTTTCACCATAGCCCACAATGAGCTCCCAGATATCACTTTGCAGAACACAAAATAACAGAGTTAGCAAAGTGTTCCAAGAAGGGAAGGGTGGAACTCTGTGTGATGAAGTCACACATTAGAAAGCAATCTCTCAGTAAGCTTCTCTCTAGTTATTATCTGAACATATATCCTTTTTCACCATGGGCCCCTATGGGCTCCCAAATCTCACTTTGCAGATTCCACGAAAAGAGTGTTAGCAAACTGCTTCCTGAGAACTTAGCAGTAAGTATGGGAGAGGAATTCAGAGAGCAGAAAGAAGTTTCTCAGAAAGCTTTTTCCACGATTTGAACTGATGATATTTCCTTTACCACCACAGGCCTCAAGGCGATTCAAGGAAGTCCTCCTCAGGTTCCTCAAAAACACTGATAGTGGACTGCTGCATGAAACATAAGTGTAACTCTGAGAGATGAATTCACACATCACCAAGAAGTTTCTAACAAAGCTTCTTTCTTATTTTCTTCTGAGGATACTTCCTTTGTCACCGTAAGCTTCTTTACTTTCAGAAGTATCCCATTGCAAATTTCCAGAAAACTGTGTTAGCAAAGTGAACATTGAAGACAAACGTGTAACACTGTGAGTTGCATTCACACATCGAAATGCAGTTTCTCAGAAGGCTTCTTTCCAGGTTTGATCTGAGGTTATTTCCTTTTTCACCATAGCCCTCAATGAGCTCCCAAATATCACTTTGCAGAACACAAGATAACAGAGTTAGCAAACTGTTCCAAGAAGGGAAGGGTGGAACTCTGTGTGATGAAGTCACACATCAGAAAGCAAACTCTCAGTAAGCTTCTCTCTAGTTATTATCTGAAGATATATCTTATGTCACCATGGGCCCCTATGGGCTACCAAATCTCACTTTGCAGATTCCACGAAAAGAGTGTGAGCAAACTGCTTCCTGAGAACAAAGCAGTCACTCTGGGAGAGGAATTCAGAGAGCAGAAAGAAGATTCTCAGAAAGCTTCTTTCACGATTTGAACTGATGATATTTCCTTTATCATCGCAGGCCTCAATGCGATTGAAAGAAGTCCTCCTCAGGAAACTCAAAAACACTGATAGTGGACTGCTGCATGAAACATAAGTGTAACTCTGAGAGATGAATTCACACATCACCAAGAAATTTCTAACAAAGCTTCTTTCTAGTTTTCATCTGAGGATACTTCCCTTGTCACCATAAGCTTCTTTACGTTCAGAAGTATCCCATTGCAGATTTCCAGAAAACTGTGTTTGCAAACTGGACACTGAAGACAAACGTGTAACTCTGTGAGTTGCATTCACACATCAAAATGCAGTTTCTCAGAAGGCTTCTTTCCAGTTTTGATCTGAGGTTATTTCATTTTTCACCTTAGCCCACAATGAGTTCCCAAATATCACTTTGCAGAACACAAGATAACAGAGTTAGCAAACTGTTCCAAGAAGGGAAGGGTGGAACTCTGTGTGATGAAGTCACACATTAGAAAGCAATCTCTCAGTAAGCTTCTCTCTAGTTATTATCTGAACATATATCCTTTTTCACCATGGGCCCCTATGGGCTTCCAAATCTCACTTTGCAGATTTCACGAAAAGAGTGTTAGCAAACTGCTTCCTGAGAACTTAGCAGTAAGTATGGGAGAGGAATTCAGAGAGCAGAAAGAAGTTTCTCAGAAAGCTTTTTCCACGATTTGAACTGATGATATTTCCTTTACCACCACAGGGCTCAAGGCGATTCAAGGAAGTCCTCCTCAGGTTCCTCAAAAACACTGATAGTGGACTGCTGCATGAAACATAAGTGTAACTCTGAGAGATGAATTCACACATCACCAAGAAGTTTCTAACAAAGCTTATTTTTAGTTTTCATCTGAGGATACTTCCTTTGTCACCGTAAGCTTCATTACGTTCAGAAGTATCCCATTGCAGATTTCCAGAACACTGTGTTAGCAAACTGAACACTGAAGACAAACGTGTAACTCTGTGAGTTGCATGCACACATCGAAATGCAGTTTCTCAGAAGGCTTCTTTCCAGGTTTTGATCTGAGGTTATTTCCTTTTTCACCATAGCCCACAATGAGCTCCCAAATATCACTTTGAAGAACACAAGATAACAGAGTTAGCAAACTGTTCCAAGAAGGGAAAGGTGGAACTCTGTGTGATGAAGTCACACATCAGAAAGCAATCTCTCAGTAAGCTTCTCTCTAGTTATTATCTGAAGATATATCCTTTTTCAGCATGGGCCCCTATGGGCTCCCAAATCTCACTTTGCAGATTCCACGAAAAGAGTGTTAGCAAACTGCTTCTTGAGAACTAAGCAGTAACTCTGGGAGAGGAATTCAGAGAGCAGAAAGAAGTTTCTCAGAAAGCTTCTTTCACGATTTGAACTGATGATATTTCCTTTATCACCGCAGGCCTCAATGCGATTCGAAGAAGTACTCCTCAGGTTCCTTAAAAACACTGATAGTGGACTGCTGCATGAAACATAAGTGTAACTCTGAGAGATGAATTCACACATCACCAAGAAAGTTTCTAACAAAGCTTCTTTCTAGTTTTCATCTGAGGATACTTCCCTTTGTCACCGTAAGCTTCATTACGTTCAGAAGTATCCCATTGCAGATTTCCAGAAAACTGTGTTAGCAAACTGACACTGAAGACAAACGTGTAACTCTGTGAGTTGCATTCACACATCGAAATGCAGTTTCTCAGAAGGCTTCTTTCCAGTTTTGATCTGAGGTTATTTCATTTTTCACCATAGCCCACAATGAGCTCCCAAATATCACTTTGCAGAACACAAGATAACAGAGTTAGCAAACTGTTCCAAGAAGGGAAGGGTGGAACTCTGTGTGATGAAGTCACACATCAGAAAGCAATCTCTCAGTAAGCTTCTCTCTAGTTATTATCTGAAGATATATCCTTTTTCACCATGGGCCCCTATGGGCTCCCAAATCTCACTTTACAGATTCCACGAAAAGAGTGTTATCAAACTGCTTCCTGAGAACTAAGCAGTAACTCTGGGAGAGGAATTCAGAGAGCAGAAAGAAGTTTCTCAGAAAGCTTCTTTCACGATTTGAACTGATGATATTTCCTTTATCACCGCAGTCCTCAATGCGATTCAAAGAAGTCCTCCTCAGGTTCCTCAAAAACACTGATAGTGGACTGCTGCATGAAACATAAGTGTAACTCTGAGAGATGAATTCACACATCACCAGGAAGTTTCTAACAAAGCTTCTTTCTAGTTTTCATCTGAGGATACGTCCCTTGTCACCGTAAGCTTCATTACGTTCAGAGCTATCCCATTGCAGATTTCTAGAAAACTGTGTTAGCAAACTGAACACTGAAGACAAACGTGTAACTCTGTGAGTTGCATTCACACATCGAAATGCAGTTTCTCAGAAGGCTTCTTTCCAGTTTTGATCTGAGGTTATTTCCTTTTTCACCAGAGCCCACAATGAGTTCCCAAATATCACTTTGCAGAACACAAGATAACAGAGTTAGCAAACTGTTCCACGAAGGCAAAGGTGGAACTCTGTGTGATGAAGTCACACATCAGAATGCAATCTCTCAGTAAGCCTCTCTCTAGTTACTATCTGAAGATATATCCTTTTTCACCATGGGCCAATATGGGCTCCCAAATCTCACTCTGCAGATTCCACGAAAAGACTGATAGCAAACTGCTTCTTGAGAATTAAGCAGTTACCCTGGGAGAGGAATTCAGAGAGCAGAAAAAAGTTTCTCAGAAAGCTTCTTTCACGATTTGAACTGATGATATTCCCTTTATCACCGCAGGCCTCAATGCGATTCAAAGAAGTCCTCCTCAGGTTCCTCAAAGACACTGATAGTGGACTGCTGCGTGAAACATAAGTGTAACTATGAGAGATGAATTCACACATCACCAGGAAGTTTCTAACAAATCTGCCTTCTACTTTTCATCTGAGGATACTTCCTTTGTCACCGTAAGCTTCATAACGTTCAGAGCTATCCCATTGCAGATTTCCAGAAAACTGTGTTAGCAAACTGAACACTGAAGACAAACGTGTAACTCTGTGAGTTGCATTCACACATCGAAATGCAGTTTCTCAGAAGGCTTCTTTCCAGTTTTGATCTGAGGTTATTTCCTTTTTCACCATAGCCAACAATGAGCTACTAAATATCACTATGCAGAACACAAGACAACAGAGTTAGCAAACTGTTCCAAGAAGGGAAAGGTGGTACTCTGTGTGATGAAGTCACACATCAGAAAGCAATCTCTCAGTAAGCTTCTCTCTAGTTATTATCTGAAGATATATCTTTTTCACCATGGGCCCCTATGGGCTCCCAAATCTCACTTTGCAGATTCCACGAAAAGAGTGGTAGCAAACTGCTTCCTGAGAACTAAGCAGTAACTCTGGGAGAGGAATTCAGAGAGCAGAAAGAAGTTTCTCAGAAAGCTTCTTTCACGATTTGAACTGATGATATTTCCTTTATCACCGCAGGCCTCAATGCGATTCAAAGAAGTCCTCCTCAGGTTCCTCAAAAACACTGATAGTGGACTGCTGCATGAAACATAAGTGTAACTCTGAGAGATGAATTCACACATCACCAAGAAGTTTCTAACAAAGCTTCTTTCTAGTTTTCATCTGAGGATACTTCCTTTGTCACCGTAAGCTTCATTACGTTCAGAGCTATCCCATTGCAGACTTCCAGAAAACTGTGTTAGCAAACTGAACACTGAAGACAAACGTGTAACTCTGTGAGTTGCATTCACACATCGAAATGCAGTTTCTCAGAAGGCTTCTTTCCAGTTTTGATCTGAGGTTATTTCCTTTTTCACCATAGCCCACAATGAGCTCCCAAATATCACTTTGCAGAACACAAGATAACAGAGTTAGCAAACTGTTCCAAGAAGGGAAGTGTGGAACTCTGTGTGATGAAGTCACACATCAGAAAGCAATCTCTCAGTAAGCTTCTCTCTAGTTATTATCTGAAGATATATCCTTTTTCACCATGGGCCCCTATGGGCTCCCAAATCTCACTTTGCAGATTCCACGAAAAGAGTGTGAGCAAACTGCTTCCTTAGATTAAGCAGTAATTTTGGGAGAGGAATTCAGAGAGCAGAAAGAAGTTTCTCAGAAAGATTCTTTCACTTTTTGAACGGATGATATTTCCATTATCACCGCAGGCCTCAATGCGATTCAAAGAAGTCCTCCTGAGGTTCCTCAAAAACACTGATAGTGGACTGTTGCATGAAACATAAGTGTAACTCTGAGAGGTGAATTCACACATCACCAGGAAGTTTTTAACAAAGCTTCTTTCTAGTTTTCATCTGAGGATACTTCCTTTGTCACCGAAAGCTTCATTACTTTCAGAGCTATCCCACTGCAGATTTCCAGAAAACTGTGTTAGCAAACTGAACACTGAAGACAAACGTGTAACTCTATGAGTTGCATTCACACATCGAAATGCAGTTTCTCAGAAGGCTTCTTTCCAGTTTTGATCTGAGGTTATTTCCTTTTTCACCATAGCCCACAATGAGCTCCCAAATATCACTTTGCAGAACACAAGGTAACAGAGTTAGCAAACTATTCCAAGAAGGGAAAGGTGGAACTCTGTGTGATGAAGTCACACATCAGAATGCAATCTCTCAGTAAGCTTCTCTCTAGTTATTATCTGAAGATATATCCTTTTTCACCATGTGCCCCTATGGGCTCCCAAATCTCACTTTGCAGATTCCACGAAAAGAGTGTTAGCAAACTGCTTCCTGAGAACTAAGCAGTAACTCCGGGAGAGGAATTCAGAGAGCAGGAAGAAGTTTCTCAGAAAGCTTCTTTCACGATTTGAACTGATGATATTTCCTTTATCACGGCAGGCCTCAATGCGATTCAAAGAAGTCCTCCTCAGGTTCCTCAAAAACACTGATAGTGGACTGCTGCATGAAACATAAGTGTAACTCTGAGAGATGAATTCACACATCACCAAGAAGTTTCTAACAAAGCTTCTTTCTAGTTTTCATCTGAGGATACTTCCTTTGTCACTGTAATCTTCATTACGTTCAGAGCTACCCCCTGCAGATTTCCAGAAAACTGTGTTAGCAAACTGAACACTGAAGACAAACGTGTAACTCTGTGAGTTGCATTCACACATCGAAATGCAGTTTCTCAGAAGGCTTCTTTCCAGTTTTGATCTGAGGGTATTTCCTTTTTCACCATAGCCCCCAATGAGCTCCCAAATATCACTTTGAAGAACACAAGATAACAGAGTTAGCAAACTGTTCCAAGAAGGGAAGTGTGGAACTCTGTGTGATGAAGTCACACATCAGAAAGCAATCTCTCAGTAAGCTTCTCTCTGGTTATTATCTGAAGATATATCCTTTTTCACCATGGGCCCCTAAGGGCTCCCTAATCTCACTTTGCAGATTCCACGAAAAGAGTGTTAGCAAACTGCTTCCTGAGAACTAAGCAGTAACTCTGGGAGAGGAATTCAGAGAGCAGAAAGCAGTTTCTCAGAAAGCTTCTTTCACGATTTGAACTGATGATATTTCCTTTATCACCGCAGGCCTCAATGCGATTCAAAGAAGTCTTCCTCAGGTTCCTCAAAAACACTGATAGTGGACTGCTGCATGAAACATAAGTGTAACTCTGAGAGATGAATTCACACATCACCAGGAAGTTTCTAACAAAGCTTCTTCTAATTTTCATCTGAGGATACTTCCTTTGTCACCGTAAGCTTCATTACGATCAGAGCTATCCCATTGCAGATTTCCAGAAAATTGTGTTAGCAAACTGAACACTGAAGACAAACGTGTAACTCTGTGAGTTGCATGCACACATCGAAATGCAGTTTCTCAGAAGGCTTCTTTCCAGTTTTGATCTGAGGTTATTTCCTTTTTCACCATAGCCCACAATGAGCTCCCAAATATCACTTTGCAGAACACAAGATAACAGAGTTAGCAAACTGTTCCAAGAAGGGAAGGGTGGAACTCTGTGTGATGAAGTCACACATCAGAAAGCAATCTCTCAGTAAGCTTCTCTCTAGTTATTATCTGAAGATATATCCTTTTTCACCTATGGGCCCTATGGGCTCCCTAAATCTCACTTTGCAGATTCCACGAAAAGAGTGTTAGCAAACTGCTTCCTGAGAACTAAGCAGTAACTCTGGAGAGAATTCAGAGAGCAGAAAGAAGTTTCTCATGAAAGCTTCCTTTCACGATTTGAACTGATGATAGTTTCCTTTATCACCGCAGGCCTCAATGCGATTCAGAGAAGTCGCTCCTCAGGTTCCTAAAAAACATTGATAAGTGGACTAGCTGCATGAAACATAAGTGTAACTCTGAGAGATGACTTCACACATCAAGAAGTTTCTCAAAGCTTTTTCTGTTTTATCTGAAATACTTCCTTTTTGTAAGATCGTTCAGAAGATCGCATTGCAGATTTCACACATGAACTGAAGGCAAGTGTAGTTTTGCATCAACATCGAAGGTATTCATAGCCCAATTATTACAACAGCTGACACTCTCTCCCTTCTCCCACCATTCAACCTCAAGTAGCCCCCATTATGTCTTGTTCTCCTTCTAGTATCCATGGGATCTTGTTTGTTTAGCTCCCTCTTACAAGTGATAACAGGCAGTATTTGGTTTTCTGTTCTTGGGTTAGTTTGCTAAGGATAATGGCCTCCAGCTCTATCCATGTTGCTGCAAAGAACATAATCTCATTCTTGTTATGGCTGCATAGTATTCTATGGTGTATATGTACCATATTTTCTTTATCCAGTCTACCTTTGATGGAAATTTCAGTTGATTTCATGCTTTTGTTATTGTGACTAGTGCTGCAGTGAACATATGTGTGCATGTTTTCTATAGTAGAATGATTTATTCCTTCGAGTATATACCACAAAATGGGACTGCTGACTCAAATGGTAATTCTGTTGTAAGTTATTTGAGGAATTGTCACACTGCTTTCCACATGGCTGAACTAATTTACTACCAGCAGTGGAAAAGTGTTCCCTTTCTCCTCAGCCTTGCCAACATCTTTTTTTTTTTTTTTTTTTTTTTTTTTATTTTTATTTATTTATTATTATACTTTAAGTTCTAGGGTACATGTGCATAACGTGCAGGTTTGTTACATATGTATACTTATGCCATGTTGGTGTGCTGCACCCATCAACTCGTCAGCACCCATCAATTCATCATTTATATCATGTATAACTCCCCAATGCAATCCCTCCCTCCTCCCCCCTCCCCATGATAGGCCCCAGTGTGTGATGTTCCCCTCCCGAGTCCAAGTGATCATTGTTCAGTTCCCACCTATGAGTGAGAACATGCGGTGTTTGGTTTTCTCTTGTGATAGTTTGCTAAGAATGATGGTTTCCAGCTGCATCCATGTCCCTACAAGGACGCAAACTCATCCTTTTTATGGCTGCATAGTATTCCATGGTGTATATGTGCCACATTTTCTTAATCCAGTCTGTCACAGATGGACATTTGGGTTGATTCCAAGTCTTTGCTATTGTGAATAGTGCCGCAATAAACAACGTGTACATGTGTCTTGTAGTAGACTAATTTATAATCCTTTGGGTATATACCCAGTAGTGGGATGGCTGGGTCATATGGTACATCTAGTTCTAGATCCTTGAGGAATTGCCATACTGTTTTCCATAATGTTGTTGAACTAGTTTACAATCCCACCAACAGTGTAAAAGTGTTCCTATTTCTCCACATCCTCTCCAACACCTGTTGTTTCCTGACTTCTTAATGATTGCCATTCTAACTGGTGTGAGATGGTATCTCATTGTGGTTTTGATTTGCATTTCTCTGATGGCAGTGATGATGAGCATTTTTTCATGTGTCTGTTGGCTGTATGAATATTTCTTTTGAGAAATGTCTGTTCATATCCTTTCCCCACTTTTTGATGGGGTTGTTTGTTTTTTTCTCGTTATTTGTTTGAGTTCTTTGTAGATTCTGGATATTAGCCCTTTGTCAGATGAGTAGTTGCAAAATTTTCTCCCATTCTGTAGGTTGCCTGTTCACTCTGATGGTAGTTTCTTTTGCTGTGCAAAAGCTCTTTAGTTTAATTAGATCCCATTTGTCAATTTGGCTTTTGCTGCCGTTGCTTTTGGTGTTTTAGACATGAAGTCCTTGCCCATGCCTATGTCCTGAATGGTACTACCTAGATTTTCTTCTAGGGTTTTTATGGTATTAGGTCTAACATTTAAGTCTCTAATCCATCTTGAATTAATCTTCGTATAAGGGGTAAGGAAAGGATCCAGTTTCAGCTTTCTACTTATGGCTAGCCAATTTTCCCAGCACCATTTATTAAATAGGGAATCCTTTCCCCATTTCTTGTTTCTCTCAGGTTTGTCAAAGATCAGATGGCTGTAGATGTGCGGTATTATTTCTGAGGACTCTGTTCTGTTCCATTGGTCTATATCTCTGTTTTGGTACCAGTACCATGCTGTTTTGGTTACTGTAGCCTTGTAGTATAGTTTGAAGTCAGGTAGCGTGACGCCTCCAGCTTTGTCCTTTTGACTTAGGATTGTCTTGGCAATGCGGGCTCTTTTTTGGTTCCATATGAACTTTAAAGCAGTTTTTTCCAATTCTGTGAAGAAAGTCATTGGTAGCTTGATGGGGATGGCATTGAATCTATAAATAACCTTGGGGGTATGGCCATTTTCACGATATTGATTCTTCCTATCCATGAGCATGGTATGTTCTTCCATTGTTTGTGTCCTCTTTGATTTCACTGAGCAGTGGTTTAGTTCTCCTTGAAGAGGTCCTTTACATCCCTTGTAAGCTGGATTCCTAGGTATTTTATTCTCTTTGAGCAATTGTGAATGGAAGTTCATTCCTGATTTGGCTCTCTGCTTGTCTGTTACTGGTGTATAAGAATGCTTGTGATTTTTGCACATTAATTTTGTATCCTGAGACTTTGCTGAAGTTGCTTATCAGCTTAAGGAGATTTTTGGGCTGAGACGATGGGGTTTTCTAAATATACAATCATGTCATCTGCAAACAGGGACAATTTGACTTCTTCTTTTCCTAACTGGATACCCTTGATTTCTTTCTCTTGCCTGATTGCCCTAGCCAGAACTTCCAACACTATGTTGAATAGGAGTGGTGAGAGAGGGCATCCCTGTCTTGTGCCAGTTTTCAAAGGGAATTTTTCCAGTTTTGCCCATTCAGTATGATATTAGCTGTGGGTTTGTCATAAATAGCTCTTATTATTTTGAGGTACGTTCCATCAATACCGAATTTATTGAGCGTTTTTAGCATGAAGGGCTGTTGAATTTTGTCAAAAGCCTTTCTGCATCTATTGAGACAATCATGTGGTTCTTGTCTTTGGTTCTGTTTATATGCTGGATTACGTTTATTGATTTGCGAATGTTGAACCAGCCTTGCATCCCAGGGATGAAGCCCACTTGATCATGGTGGATAAGCTTTTTGATGTGCTGCTGAATCCGGTTTGCCAGTATTTTATTGAGGATTTTGCATCAATGTTCATCAGGGATATTGGTCTAAAATTCTCTTTTTTTGTTGTGTCTCTGCCAGGCTTTGGTATCAGGATGATGTTGGCCTCATAAAATGAGTTAGGGAGGATTCCCTCTTTTTCTATTGATTGGAATAGTTTCAGAAGGAATGGTACCAGCTCCTCCTGTACCTCTGGTAGAATTCAGCTGTGAATCCATCTGGTCCTGGACTTTTTTTGGTGGGTAGGCTATTAATTGTTGCCTCAATTTCAGAGCCTGCTATTGGTCTATTCAGGGATTCAACTTCTTCCTGGTTTAGCCTTGGGAGAGTGTAAGTGTCCAGGAAATTATCCATTTCTTCTAGATTTTCTAGTTGATTTGCGTAGAGGCGTTTATAGTATTCTCTGATGGTAGTTTGTATTCTGTGGGGTCAGTGGTGATATCCCCTTTATCATTTTTTATTGCATCTATTTGATTCCTCTCTCTTTTTTTTTATTAGCCTTGCTAGCGGTCTGTCAATTTGTTGATCTTTTCAAAAACCAACTCCTGGATTCATTGATTTTTTGGAGGGTTTTTTGTCTCTATCTCCTTCAGTCTGCTCTGATCTTAGTTATTTCTTGCCTTCTGCTAGCTTTTGAATGTGATTGCTCTTGCCTCTCTAGTTCTTTTAATTGTGATGTTAGAGTGTCAATTTTGATCTTTCCTGCTTTCTCTTGTGGGCATTTAGTGCTATAAATTTCCCTCTACACACTGCTTTAAATGTGTCCCAGAGATTCTGGTATGTTGTATCTTTGTTCATTGGTTTCAAAGAACATCTTTATTCCGCTTTCATTTCGTTATGTACCCAGTAGTCATTCAGGAGCAGGTTGTTCAGTTTCCATGTAGTTGAGCGGTTTTGATTGAGTTTCTTAGTCCTGAGTTCTAGTTTGATTGCACTGTGGTCTGAGAGACAGTTTGTTATAATTTCTGTTCTTTTACATTTGCTGAGGAGTGCTTTACTTCCAATTATGTGGTCAATTTTGGAATAAGTGCGATGTGGTGCTGAGAAGAATGTATATTCTGTTGATTTGGGGTGGAGAGTTCTATAGATGTCTATTAGGTCGCTTGGTGCAGAGATGAGTTCAATTCCTGGATATCCTTGTTAACTTTCTGTCTCGTTGATCTGTCTAATGTGACAGCGGAGTGTTGAAGTCTCCCATTATTATTGTATGGGAGTCTAAGTCTCTTTGTAAGTCTCTAAGGACTTGCTTTATGAATCTGGGTGCTCCTTATTGGGTGCATATATATTTAGGAGAGTTAGCTCTTCCTGTTGAATTGATCCCTTTACCATTATGTAATGGCCTTCTTTGTCTCTTTTGATCTTTGATGGTTTAAAGTCTGTTTTATCAGAGACTAGGATTGCAACCCCTGCTTTTTTTGTTCTCCATTTGCTTGGTAGATCTTCCTCCATCCCTTTATTTTGAGCCTATGTATGTCTCTGCATGTGAGATGGGTCTCCTGAATACAGCAGACTGATGGGTCTTGACTCTTTATCCAGTTTGCCAGTCTGTGTCTTTTAATTGGAGCATTGTCCATTAACATTTAAGGTTAATATTGTTATGTGTGAACTTGATCCTGCCATTATGATATTAACTGGTTATTTTGCTCGTTAGTTGATGCAGTTTCTTCCTAGCCTCGATGGTCTTTACATTTTGCCAAGTTTTTCGATGGCTGGTACCGGTTGTTCCTTTCCATGTTTAGGGCTTCCTTCAGGGTCTCTTGTAAGGCAGGCCTGGTGGTGACAAAATCTCTAAGCATTTGCTTATCTGTAAAGGATTTTATTTCTCCTTCACTTATGAAACTTAGTTGGCTGGATATGAAATTCTGGGTTTAAAATTCTTTTCTTTAAGAACGTTGAATATGGCCCCCACTCTCTTCTGGCTTGTAGAGTTTTCGCCGAGAGATCTGCTGTTAGTCTGATGGGCTTCCCTTTGTGGGTGACCCGACCTTTCTCTCTGGCTGCCCTTAAGATTTTTTCCTTCATTTCAACTTTGGTGAATCTGCAATTATGTGTCTTGGAGTTGCTCTTCTGGAGGAGTATCTTTGTGGCGTTCTCTGTATTTCCTGAATTTGAATGTTGGCCTGCCCTACTAGGTTGGGGAAGTTCTCCTGGATGATATCCTGAAGAGTGTTTTCCAACTTGGTTCCATTTTCCCCTCACTTTCAGGCACCCCAATCAGACGTAGATTTGGTCTTTTTACGTAATCCCATACTTCTTGCAGGCTTTGCTCATTCTTTTTCTTCTTTTTCTTTTGGTTTCTCTTCTCGCTTCATTTCATTCATTTGATCTTCAATCGCTGATACTCTTTCTTCCAGTTGATCGAGTCGGTTACTGAAGCTTGTGCATTTGTCACGTATTTCTCGTGTCATGGTTTTCATCTCTGTCATTTCGTTTATGATCTTCTCTGCATTAATGAGTCTAGCTGTCAATTCTTCCACTCTTTTTTCAAGATTTTTAGTTTCTTTGCGCTGGGTACGTAATTCCTCCTTTAGCTCTGATAAGTTTGATGGACTGAAGCCTTCTTCTCTCCTCTCGTCCAAGTCATTCTCTGACCAGCTTTGATCCGTTGCTGGTGATGGGCTGCGCTCCTTTGCAGGGGGGATGCGCTCTTATTTTTGAATTTCCAGCTTTTCTGCCCTGCTTCTTCCCCATCTTTGTGGTTTTATCTGTCTCTGGTCTTTGATGGTGGTGACGAACTGATGGGGTTTTATAGGTGTCCTTCCTGTTTGATAGTTTTCCTTCTGACAGTCAGAAGGACTCTCTGTTGGTCTGTTGGAGATTGCTTGAGGTCCACTCCAGACCCTGTTTGCCTGGGTATCAGCAGCAGAGGTTGCCGAAGATAGAATATTGCTGAACAGCGAGTGTACCTGTCTGATTCTTCCTTTGGAAGTGTCCTCTCAGGGGTGTACTCCACCCTGTGAGGTGTGGGGTGTCAGACTGCCCCTAGTGGGGGATTTCTCCCAGCTAGGCTACTCAGGGGTCAGGGACACACCTGAGCAGGCAGTCGTCCGTTCTCAGATCTCAACCTCCGCGTTGGGAGATCCGCGGCTCTCCCCAAAGCTGTCAGACAGAGTCGTTCGCGTCTGCACCGGCTCCCGCTACTTCCCCTGTTGGTCTTCAGCTGTGCGCTGTCCCCAGAGGTGGAGACTACAGAGACAGGCAGGCTTCCTTGAGCTGCTGTGAGCTCCACCCAGTTCGAGCTTCCCAGCGGCTTTGTTTACCTACTTAAGCCTCAGCAATGGCGGGCCCCCTCCCCCAGCCTCGCTGCTGCCTTGCGGATAGATCGCGGCAGACTGTGTTAGCAGTGAGGGAGGCTTCGTGGGCGTGGGACCCTCCCGGCCAGGTGTGGGATATATTCTCCTGGAATGCCTGTATGCTTACAGCGCAGTATTGGGTGGGAGTTACCCGATTTCCAGGTGTTGTGTGTCTCAGTTCCCCTGGCTAGGAAAACGGATCCCCTTCCCCCTTGCGCTTCAGTGAGGCGATGCCTCGCCTGCTTCAGCTCTCGCTGGTCAGGCTGCAGCAGCTGACCAGCACCGATTGTCCGGCACTCCCTAGTGAGACGACCCCAGTACCTCAGTTGAAAATGCAGAAATCACCGGTCTTCTGTGTCGCTCGCGCTGGGAGTTGGAGACTGGAGTTGTTCCTATTCGGCCATCTTGCTCCGACCCCTCGGAAGTTTCTAACAAAGCTTCTTTCTAGTTTTCATCTGAGGATACTTCCTTTGTCACTGTAAGCTTCATTACTTTCAGAGCTATCCCACTGCAGATTTCCAGAAAACTGTGTTAGCAAACTGAACACTGAAGACAAACGTGTAACTCTGTGAGTTGCATTCACACATCGAAATGCAGTTTCTCAGAAGGCTTCTTTCCAGTGTTGATCTGAGGTTATTTCCTTTTTCAACATAGCCCACAATGAGCTCCCAAATATCACTTTGCAGAACACAAGATAGCAGAGTTAGCAAACTGTTCCAAGATGGGAAGTGTGGAACGCTGTGTGATGAAGTCACACATCAGAAAGCAATCTCTCAGTAAGCTTCTCTCTAGTTATTATCTGAAGATATATCCTTTTTCACCATGGGCCCCTATGGGCTCCCAAATCTCACTTTGCAGATTCCACGAAAAGAGTGTTAGCAAACTGCTTCCTGAGAACTAAGCAGTAACTCTGGGAGAGGAATTCAGAGAGCAGAAAGAAGTTTCTCAGAAAGCTTCTTTCACGATTTGAACTGATGATATTTCCTTATCACCGCAGGCCTCAATGCGATTCAAAGAAGTCCTCCTCAGGTTCCTCAAAAACACTGATAGTGGACTGCTGCATGAAACATAAGTGTAACTCTGAGAGATGAATTCACACATCACCAGGAAGTTTCTAACAAAGCTTCTTTCTAGTTTTCATCTGAGGATACTTCCTTTGTCACCGTAAGCTTCATTACGTTCAGAGCTATCCCATTGCAGATTTCCAGAAAACTGTGTTAGCAAACTGAACACTGAAGACAAACGTGTAACTCTGTGAGTTGCATTCACACATCGAAATGCAGTTTCTCAGAAGGCTTCTTTCCAGTTTTGATCTGAGGTTATTTCCTTTTTCACCATAGCCCACAATGAGCTCCCAAATATCACTTTGCAGAACACAAGATAACAGAGTTAGCAAACTGTTCCAAGAAGGGAAGGGTGGAACTCTGTGTGATGAAGTCACACATCAGAAAGCAATCTCTCAGTAAGCTTCTCTCTAGTTATTATCTGAAGATATATCCTTTTTCACCATGGGCCCCTATGGGCTCCCAAATCTCACTTTGCAGATTCCACGAAAAGAGTGTTAGCAAACTGCTTCCTGAGAACTAAGCAGTAACTCTGGGAGAGGAATTCAGAGAGCAGAAAGAAGTTTCTCAGAAAGCTTCTTTCACGATTTGAACTGATGATATTTCCTTTATCACCGCAGGCCTCAATGCGATTCAAAGAAGTCCTCCTCAGGTTCCTCAAAAACACTGATAGTGGACTGCTGCATGAAACATAAGTGTAACTCTGAGAGATGAATTCACACATCACCAAGAAGTTTCTAACAAAGCTTCTTTCTAGTTTTCATCTGAGGATACTTCCTTTGTCACCGTAAGCTTCATTACGTTCAGAAGTATCCCATTGCAGATTTCCAGAAAACTGTGTTAGCAAACTGAACACTGAAGACAAACGTGTAACTCTGTGAGTTGCATTCACACATCGAAATGCAGTTTCTCAGAAGGCTTCTTTCCAGTTTTGATCTGAGGTTATTTCCTTTTTCACCATAGCCCACAATGAGCTCCCAAATATCACTTTGCAGAACACAAGATAACAGAGTTAGCAAACTGTTCCAAGAAGGGAAGGGTGGAACTCTGTGTGATGAAGTCACACATCAGAAAGCAATCTCTCAGTAAGCTTCTCTCTAGTTATTATCTGAAGATATATCCTTTTTCACCATGGGCCCCTATGGGCTCCCAAATCTCACTTTGCAGATTCCACGAAAAGAGTGTTAGCAAACTGCTTCCTGAGAACTAAGCAGTAACTCTGGGAGAGGAATTCAGAGAGCAGAAAGAAGTTTCTCAGAAAGCTTCTTTCACGATTTGAACTGATGATATTTCCTTTATCACCGCAGGCCTCAATGCGATTCAAAGAAGTCCTCCTCAGGTTCCTCAAAAACACTGATAGTGGACTGCTGCATGAAACATAAGTGTAACTCTGAGAGATGAATTCACACATCACCAAGAAGTTTCTAACAAAGCTTCTTTCTAGTTTTCATCTGAGGATACTTCCTTTGTCACCGTAAGCTTCATTACGTTCAGAAGTATCCCATTGCAGATTTCCAGAAAACTGTGTTAGCAAACTGAACACTGAAGACAAACGTGTAACTCTGTGAGTTGCATTCACACATCGAAATGCAGTTTCTCAGAAGGCTTCTTTCCAGTTTTGATCTGAGGTTATTTCCTTTTTCACCATAGCCCACAATGAGCTCCCAAATATCACTTTGCAGAACACAAGATAACAGAGTTAGCAAACTGTTCCAAGAAGGGAAGGGTGGAACTCTGTGTGATGAAGTCACACATCAGAAAGCAATCTCTCAGTAAGCTTCTCTCTAGTTATTATCTGAAGATATATCCTTTTTCACCATGGGCCCCTATGGGCTCCCAAATCTCACTTTGCAGATTCCACGAAAAGAGTGTTAGCAAACTGCTTCCTGAGAACTAAGCAGTAACTCTGGGAGAGGAATTCAGAGAGCAGAAAGAAGTTTCTCAGAAAGCTTCTTTCACGATTTGAACTGATGATATTTCCTTTATCACCGCAGGCCTCAATGCGATTCAAAGAAGTCCTCCTCAGGTTCCTCAAAAACACTGATAGTGGACTGCTGCATGAAACATAAGTGTAACTCTGAGAGATGAATTCACACATCACCAAGAAGTTTCTAACAAAGCTTCTTTCTAGTTTTCATCTGAGGATACTTCCTTTGTCACCGTAAGCTTCATTACGTTCAGAAGTATCCCATTGCAGATTTCCAGAAAACTGTGTTAGCAAACTGAACACTGAAGACAAACGTGTAACTCTGTGAGTTGCATTCACACATCGAAATGCAGTTTCTCAGAAGGCTTCTTTCCAGTTTTGATCTGAGGTTATTTCCTTTTTCACCATAGCCCACAATGAGCTCCCAAATATCACTTTGCAGAACACAAGATAACAGAGTTAGCAAACTGTTCCAAGAAGGGAAGGGTGGAACTCTGTGTGATGAAGTCACACATCAGAAAGCAATCTCTCAGTAAGCTTCTCTCTAGTTATTATCTGAAGATATATCCTTTTTCACCATGGGCCCCTATGGGCTCCCAAATCTCACTTTGCAGATTCCACGAAAAGAGTGTTAGCAAACTGCTTCCTGAGAACTAAGCAGTAACTCTGGGAGAGGAATTCAGAGAGCAGAAAGAAGTTTCTCAGAAAGCTTCTTTCACGATTTGAACTGATGATATTTCCTTTATCACCGCAGGCCTCAATGCGATTCAAAGAAGTCCTCCTCAGGTTCCTCAAAAACACTGATAGTGGACTGCTGCATGAAACATAAGTGTAACTCTGAGAGATGAATTCACACATCACCAAGAAGTTTCTAACAAAGCTTCTTTCTAGTTTTCATCTGAGGATACTTCCTTTGTCACCGTAAGCTTCATTACGTTCAGAAGTATCCCATTGCAGATTTCCAGAAAACTGTGTTAGCAAACTGAACACTGAAGACAAACGTGTAACTCTGTGAGTTGCATTCACACATCGAAATGCAGTTTCTCAGAAGGCTTCTTTCCAGTTTTGATCTGAGGTTATTTCCTTTTTCACCATAGCCCACAATGAGCTCCCAAATATCACTTTGCAGAACACAAGATAACAGAGTTAGCAAACTGTTCCAAGAAGGGAAGGGTGGAACTCTGTGTGATGAAGTCACACATCAGAAAGCAATCTCTCAGTAAGCTTCTCTCTAGTTATTATCTGAAGATATATCCTTTTTCACCATGGGCCCCTATGGGCTCCCAAATCTCACTTTGCAGATTCCACGAAAAGAGTGTTAGCAAACTGCTTCCTGAGAACTAAGCAGTAACTCTGGGAGAGGAATTCAGAGAGCAGAAAGAAGTTTCTCAGAAAGCTTCTTTCACGATTTGAACTGATGATATTTCCTTTATCACCGCAGGCCTCAATGCGATTCAAAGAAGTCCTCCTCAGGTTCCTCAAAAACACTGATAGTGGACTGCTGCATGAAACATAAGTGTAACTCTGAGAGATGAATTCACACATCACCAAGAAGTTTCTAACAAAGCTTCTTTCTAGTTTTCATCTGAGGATACTTCCTTTGTCACCGTAAGCTTCATTACGTTCAGAAGTATCCCATTGCAGATTTCCAGAAAACTGTGTTAGCAAACTGAACACTGAAGACAAACGTGTAACTCTGTGAGTTGCATTCACACATCGAAATGCAGTTTCTCAGAAGGCTTCTTTCCAGTTTTGATCTGAGGTTATTTCCTTTTTCACCATAGCCCACAATGAGCTCCCAAATATCACTTTGCAGAACACAAGATAACAGAGTTAGCAAACTGTTCCAAGAAGGGAAGGGTGGAACTCTGTGTGATGAAGTCACACATCAGAAAGCAATCTCTCAGTAAGCTTCTCTCTAGTTATTATCTGAAGATATATCCTTTTTCACCATGGGCCCCTATGGGCTCCCAAATCTCACTTTGCAGATTCCACGAAAAGAGTGTTAGCAAACTGCTTCCTGAGAACTAAGCAGTAACTCTGGGAGAGGAATTCAGAGAGCAGAAAGAAGTTTCTCAGAAAGCTTCTTTCACGATTTGAACTGATGATATTTCCTTTATCACCGCAGGCCTCAATGCGATTCAAAGAAGTCCTCCTCAGGTTCCTCAAAAACACTGATAGTGGACTGCTGCATGAAACATAAGTGTAACTCTGAGAGATGAATTCACACATCACCAAGAAGTTTCTAACAAAGCTTCTTTCTAGTTTTCATCTGAGGATACTTCCTTTGTCACCGTAAGCTTCATTACGTTCAGAAGTATCCCATTGCAGATTTCCAGAAAACTGTGTTAGCAAACTGAACACTGAAGACAAACGTGTAACTCTGTGAGTTGCATTCACACATCGAAATGCAGTTTCTCAGAAGGCTTCTTTCCAGTTTTGATCTGAGGTTATTTCCTTTTTCACCATAGCCCACAATGAGCTCCCAAATATCACTTTGCAGAACACAAGATAACAGAGTTAGCAAACTGTTCCAAGAAGGGAAGGGTGGAACTCTGTGTGATGAAGTCACACATCAGAAAGCAATCTCTCAGTAAGCTTCTCTCTAGTTATTATCTGAAGATATATCCTTTTTCACCATGGGCCCCTATGGGCTCCCAAATCTCACTTTGCAGATTCCACGAAAAGAGTGTTAGCAAACTGCTTCCTGAGAACTAAGCAGTAACTCTGGGAGAGGAATTCAGAGAGCAGAAAGAAGTTTCTCAGAAAGCTTCTTTCACGATTTGAACTGATGATATTTCCTTTATCACCGCAGGCCTCAATGCGATTCAAAGAAGTCCTCCTCAGGTTCCTCAAAAACACTGATAGTGGACTGCTGCATGAAACATAAGTGTAACTCTGAGAGATGAATTCACACATCACCAAGAAGTTTCTAACAAAGCTTCTTTCTAGTTTTCATCTGAGGATACTTCCTTTGTCACCGTAAGCTTCATTACGTTCAGAAGTATCCCATTGCAGATTTCCAGAAAACTGTGTTAGCAAACTGAACACTGAAGACAAACGTGTAACTCTGTGAGTTGCATTCACACATCGAAATGCAGTTTCTCAGAAGGCTTCTTTCCAGTTTTGATCTGAGGTTATTTCCTTTTTCACCATAGCCCACAATGAGCTCCCAAATATCACTTTGCAGAACACAAGATAACAGAGTTAGCAAACTGTTCCAAGAAGGGAAGGGTGGAACTCTGTGTGATGAAGTCACACATCAGAAAGCAATCTCTCAGTAAGCTTCTCTCTAGTTATTATCTGAAGATATATCCTTTTTCACCATGGGCCCCTATGGGCTCCCAAATCTCACTTTGCAGATTCCACGAAAAGAGTGTTAGCAAACTGCTTCCTGAGAACTAAGCAGTAACTCTGGGAGAGGAATTCAGAGAGCAGAAAGAAGTTTCTCAGAAAGCTTCTTTCACGATTTGAACTGATGATATTTCCTTTATCACCGCAGGCCTCAATGCGATTCAAAGAAGTCCTCCTCAGGTTCCTCAAAAACACTGATAGTGGACTGCTGCATGAAACATAAGTGTAACTCTGAGAGATGAATTCACACATCACCAAGAAGTTTCTAACAAAGCTTCTTTCTAGTTTTCATCTGAGGATACTTCCTTTGTCACCGTAAGCTTCATTACGTTCAGAAGTATCCCATTGCAGATTTCCAGAAAACTGTGTTAGCAAACTGAACACTGAAGACAAACGTGTAACTCTGTGAGTTGCATTCACACATCGAAATGCAGTTTCTCAGAAGGCTTCTTTCCAGTTTTGATCTGAGGTTATTTCCTTTTTCACCATAGCCCACAATGAGCTCCCAAATATCACTTTGCAGAACACAAGATAACAGAGTTAGCAAACTGTTCCAAGAAGGGAAGGGTGGAACTCTGTGTGATGAAGTCACACATCAGAAAGCAATCTCTCAGTAAGCTTCTCTCTAGTTATTATCTGAAGATATATCCTTTTTCACCATGGGCCCCTATGGGCTCCCAAATCTCACTTTGCAGATTCCACGAAAAGAGTGTTAGCAAACTGCTTCCTGAGAACTAAGCAGTAACTCTGGGAGAGGAATTCAGAGAGCAGAAAGAAGTTTCTCAGAAAGCTTCTTTCACGATTTGAACTGATGATATTTCCTTTATCACCGCAGGCCTCAATGCGATTCAAAGAAGTCCTCCTCAGGTTCCTCAAAAACACTGATAGTGGACTGCTGCATGAAACATAAGTGTAACTCTGAGAGATGAATTCACACATCACCAAGAAGTTTCTAACAAAGCTTCTTTCTAGTTTTCATCTGAGGATACTTCCTTTGTCACCGTAAGCTTCATTACGTTCAGAAGTATCCCATTGCAGATTTCCAGAAAACTGTGTTAGCAAACTGAACACTGAAGACAAACGTGTAACTCTGTGAGTTGCATTCACACATCGAAATGCAGTTTCTCAGAAGGCTTCTTTCCAGTTTTGATCTGAGGTTATTTCCTTTTTCACCATAGCCCACAATGAGCTCCCAAATATCACTTTGCAGAACACAAGATAACAGAGTTAGCAAACTGTTCCAAGAAGGGAAGGGTGGAACTCTGTGTGATGAAGTCACACATCAGAAAGCAATCTCTCAGTAAGCTTCTCTCTAGTTATTATCTGAAGATATATCCTTTTTCACCATGGGCCCCTATGGGCTCCCAAATCTCACTTTGCAGATTCCACGAAAAGAGTGTTAGCAAACTGCTTCCTGAGAACTAAGCAGTAACTCTGGGAGAGGAATTCAGAGAGCAGAAAGAAGTTTCTCAGAAAGCTTCTTTCACGATTTGAACTGATGATATTTCCTTTATCACCGCAGGCCTCAATGCGATTCAAAGAAGTCCTCCTCAGGTTCCTCAAAAACACTGATAGTGGACTGCTGCATGAAACATAAGTGTAACTCTGAGAGATGAATTCACACATCACCAAGAAGTTTCTAACAAAGCTTCTTTCTAGTTTTCATCTGAGGATACTTCCTTTGTCACCGTAAGCTTCATTACGTTCAGAAGTATCCCATTGCAGATTTCCAGAAAACTGTGTTAGCAAACTGAACACTGAAGACAAACGTGTAACTCTGTGAGTTGCATTCACACATCGAAATGCAGTTTCTCAGAAGGCTTCTTTCCAGTTTTGATCTGAGGTTATTTCCTTTTTCACCATAGCCCACAATGAGCTCCCAAATATCACTTTGCAGAACACAAGATAACAGAGTTAGCAAACTGTTCCAAGAAGGGAAGGGTGGAACTCTGTGTGATGAAGTCACACATCAGAAAGCAATCTCTCAGTAAGCTTCTCTCTAGTTATTATCTGAAGATATATCCTTTTTCACCATGGGCCCCTATGGGCTCCCAAATCTCACTTTGCAGATTCCACGAAAAGAGTGTTAGCAAACTGCTTCCTGAGAACTAAGCAGTAACTCTGGGAGAGGAATTCAGAGAGCAGAAAGAAGTTTCTCAGAAAGCTTCTTTCACGATTTGAACTGATGATATTTCCTTTATCACCGCAGGCCTCAATGCGATTCAAAGAAGTCCTCCTCAGGTTCCTCAAAAACACTGATAGTGGACTGCTGCATGAAACATAAGTGTAACTCTGAGAGATGAATTCACACATCACCAAGAAGTTTCTAACAAAGCTTCTTTCTAGTTTTCATCTGAGGATACTTCCTTTGTCACCGTAAGCTTCATTACGTTCAGAAGTATCCCATTGCAGATTTCCAGAAAACTGTGTTAGCAAACTGAACACTGAAGACAAACGTGTAACTCTGTGAGTTGCATTCACACATCGAAATGCAGTTTCTCAGAAGGCTTCTTTCCAGTTTTGATCTGAGGTTATTTCCTTTTTCACCATAGCCCACAATGAGCTCCCAAATATCACTTTGCAGAACACAAGATAACAGAGTTAGCAAACTGTTCCAAGAAGGGAAGGGTGGAACTCTGTGTGATGAAGTCACACATCAGAAAGCAATCTCTCAGTAAGCTTCTCTCTAGTTATTATCTGAAGATATATCCTTTTTCACCATGGGCCCCTATGGGCTCCCAAATCTCACTTTGCAGATTCCACGAAAAGAGTGTTAGCAAACTGCTTCCTGAGAACTAAGCAGTAACTCTGGGAGAGGAATTCAGAGAGCAGAAAGAAGTTTCTCAGAAAGCTTCTTTCACGATTTGAACTGATGATATTTCCTTTATCACCGCAGGCCTCAATGCGATTCAAAGAAGTCCTCCTCAGGTTCCTCAAAAACACTGATAGTGGACTGCTGCATGAAACATAAGTGTAACTCTGAGAGATGAATTCACACATCACCAAGAAGTTTCTAACAAAGCTTCTTTCTAGTTTTCATCTGAGGATACTTCCTTTGTCACCGTAAGCTTCATTACGTTCAGAAGTATCCCATTGCAGATTTCCAGAAAACTGTGTTAGCAAACTGAACACTGAAGACAAACGTGTAACTCTGTGAGTTGCATTCACACATCGAAATGCAGTTTCTCAGAAGGCTTCTTTCCAGTTTTGATCTGAGGTTATTTCCTTTTTCACCATAGCCCACAATGAGCTCCCAAATATCACTTTGCAGAACACAAGATAACAGAGTTAGCAAACTGTTCCAAGAAGGGAAGGGTGGAACTCTGTGTGATGAAGTCACACATCAGAAAGCAATCTCTCAGTAAGCTTCTCTCTAGTTATTATCTGAAGATATATCCTTTTTCACCATGGGCCCCTATGGGCTCCCAAATCTCACTTTGCAGATTCCACGAAAAGAGTGTTAGCAAACTGCTTCCTGAGAACTAAGCAGTAACTCTGGGAGAGGAATTCAGAGAGCAGAAAGAAGTTTCTCAGAAAGCTTCTTTCACGATTTGAACTGATGATATTTCCTTTATCACCGCAGGCCTCAATGCGATTCAAAGAAGTCCTCCTCAGGTTCCTCAAAAACACTGATAGTGGACTGCTGCATGAAACATAAGTGTAACTCTGAGAGATGAATTCACACATCACCAAGAAGTTTCTAACAAAGCTTCTTTCTAGTTTTCATCTGAGGATACTTCCTTTGTCACCGTAAGCTTCATTACGTTCAGAAGTATCCCATTGCAGATTTCCAGAAAACTGTGTTAGCAAACTGAACACTGAAGACAAACGTGTAACTCTGTGAGTTGCATTCACACATCGAAATGCAGTTTCTCAGAAGGCTTCTTTCCAGTTTTGATCTGAGGTTATTTCCTTTTTCACCATAGCCCACAATGAGCTCCCAAATATCACTTTGCAGAACACAAGATAACAGAGTTAGCAAACTGTTCCAAGAAGGGAAGGGTGGAACTCTGTGTGATGAAGTCACACATCAGAAAGCAATCTCTCAGTAAGCTTCTCTCTAGTTATTATCTGAAGATATATCCTTTTTCACCATGGGCCCCTATGGGCTCCCAAATCTCACTTTGCAGATTCCACGAAAAGAGTGTTAGCAAACTGCTTCCTGAGAACTAAGCAGTAACTCTGGGAGAGGAATTCAGAGAGCAGAAAGAAGTTTCTCAGAAAGCTTCTTTCACGATTTGAACTGATGATATTTCCTTTATCACCGCAGGCCTCAATGCGATTCAAAGAAGTCCTCCTCAGGTTCCTCAAAAACACTGATAGTGGACTGCTGCATGAAACATAAGTGTAACTCTGAGAGATGAATTCACACATCACCAAGAAGTTTCTAACAAAGCTTCTTTCTAGTTTTCATCTGAGGATACTTCCTTTGTCACCGTAAGCTTCATTACGTTCAGAAGTATCCCATTGCAGATTTCCAGAAAACTGTGTTAGCAAACTGAACACTGAAGACAAACGTGTAACTCTGTGAGTTGCATTCACACATCGAAATGCAGTTTCTCAGAAGGCTTCTTTCCAGTTTTGATCTGAGGTTATTTCCTTTTTCACCATAGCCCACAATGAGCTCCCAAATATCACTTTGCAGAACACAAGATAACAGAGTTAGCAAACTGTTCCAAGAAGGGAAGGGTGGAACTCTGTGTGATGAAGTCACACATCAGAAAGCAATCTCTCAGTAAGCTTCTCTCTAGTTATTATCTGAAGATATATCCTTTTTCACCATGGGCCCCTATGGGCTCCCAAATCTCACTTTGCAGATTCCACGAAAAGAGTGTTAGCAAACTGCTTCCTGAGAACTAAGCAGTAACTCTGGGAGAGGAATTCAGAGAGCAGAAAGAAGTTTCTCAGAAAGCTTCTTTCACGATTTGAACTGATGATATTTCCTTTATCACCGCAGGCCTCAATGCGATTCAAAGAAGTCCTCCTCAGGTTCCTCAAAAACACTGATAGTGGACTGCTGCATGAAACATAAGTGTAACTCTGAGAGATGAATTCACACATCACCAAGAAGTTTCTAACAAAGCTTCTTTCTAGTTTTCATCTGAGGATACTTCCTTTGTCACCGTAAGCTTCATTACGTTCAGAAGTATCCCATTGCAGATTTCCAGAAAACTGTGTTAGCAAACTGAACACTGAAGACAAACGTGTAACTCTGTGAGTTGCATTCACACATCGAAATGCAGTTTCTCAGAAGGCTTCTTTCCAGTTTTGATCTGAGGTTATTTCCTTTTTCACCATAGCCCACAATGAGCTCCCAAATATCACTTTGCAGAACACAAGATAACAGAGTTAGCAAACTGTTCCAAGAAGGGAAGGGTGGAACTCTGTGTGATGAAGTCACACATCAGAAAGCAATCTCTCAGTAAGCTTCTCTCTAGTTATTATCTGAAGATATATCCTTTTTCACCATGGGCCCCTATGGGCTCCCAAATCTCACTTTGCAGATTCCACGAAAAGAGTGTTAGCAAACTGCTTCCTGAGAACTAAGCAGTAACTCTGGGAGAGGAATTCAGAGAGCAGAAAGAAGTTTCTCAGAAAGCTTCTTTCACGATTTGAACTGATGATATTTCCTTTATCACCGCAGGCCTCAATGCGATTCAAAGAAGTCCTCCTCAGGTTCCTCAAAAACACTGATAGTGGACTGCTGCATGAAACATAAGTGTAACTCTGAGAGATGAATTCACACATCACCAAGAAGTTTCTAACAAAGCTTCTTTCTAGTTTTCATCTGAGGATACTTCCTTTGTCACCGTAAGCTTCATTACGTTCAGAAGTATCCCATTGCAGATTTCCAGAAAACTGTGTTAGCAAACTGAACACTGAAGACAAACGTGTAACTCTGTGAGTTGCATTCACACATCGAAATGCAGTTTCTCAGAAGGCTTCTTTCCAGTTTTGATCTGAGGTTATTTCCTTTTTCACCATAGCCCACAATGAGCTCCCAAATATCACTTTGCAGAACACAAGATAACAGAGTTAGCAAACTGTTCCAAGAAGGGAAGGGTGGAACTCTGTGTGATGAAGTCACACATCAGAAAGCAATCTCTCAGTAAGCTTCTCTCTAGTTATTATCTGAAGATATATCCTTTTTCACCATGGGCCCCTATGGGCTCCCAAATCTCACTTTGCAGATTCCACGAAAAGAGTGTTAGCAAACTGCTTCCTGAGAACTAAGCAGTAACTCTGGGAGAGGAATTCAGAGAGCAGAAAGAAGTTTCTCAGAAAGCTTCTTTCACGATTTGAACTGATGATATTTCCTTTATCACCGCAGGCCTCAATGCGATTCAAAGAAGTCCTCCTCAGGTTCCTCAAAAACACTGATAGTGGACTGCTGCATGAAACATAAGTGTAACTCTGAGAGATGAATTCACACATCACCAAGAAGTTTCTAACAAAGCTTCTTTCTAGTTTTCATCTGAGGATACTTCCTTTGTCACCGTAAGCTTCATTACGTTCAGAAGTATCCCATTGCAGATTTCCAGAAAACTGTGTTAGCAAACTGAACACTGAAGACAAACGTGTAACTCTGTGAGTTGCATTCACACATCGAAATGCAGTTTCTCAGAAGGCTTCTTTCCAGTTTTGATCTGAGGTTATTTCCTTTTTCACCATAGCCCACAATGAGCTCCCAAATATCACTTTGCAGAACACAAGATAACAGAGTTAGCAAACTGTTCCAAGAAGGGAAGGGTGGAACTCTGTGTGATGAAGTCACACATCAGAAAGCAATCTCTCAGTAAGCTTCTCTCTAGTTATTATCTGAAGATATATCCTTTTTCACCATGGGCCCCTATGGGCTCCCAAATCTCACTTTGCAGATTCCACGAAAAGAGTGTTAGCAAACTGCTTCCTGAGAACTAAGCAGTAACTCTGGGAGAGGAATTCAGAGAGCAGAAAGAAGTTTCTCAGAAAGCTTCTTTCACGATTTGAACTGATGATATTTCCTTTATCACCGCAGGCCTCAATGCGATTCAAAGAAGTCCTCCTCAGGTTCCTCAAAAACACTGATAGTGGACTGCTGCATGAAACATAAGTGTAACTCTGAGAGATGAATTCACACATCACCAAGAAGTTTCTAACAAAGCTTCTTTCTAGTTTTCATCTGAGGATACTTCCTTTGTCACCGTAAGCTTCATTACGTTCAGAAGTATCCCATTGCAGATTTCCAGAAAACTGTGTTAGCAAACTGAACACTGAAGACAAACGTGTAACTCTGTGAGTTGCATTCACACATCGAAATGCAGTTTCTCAGAAGGCTTCTTTCCAGTTTTGATCTGAGGTTATTTCCTTTTTCACCATAGCCCACAATGAGCTCCCAAATATCACTTTGCAGAACACAAGATAACAGAGTTAGCAAACTGTTCCAAGAAGGGAAGGGTGGAACTCTGTGTGATGAAGTCACACATCAGAAAGCAATCTCTCAGTAAGCTTCTCTCTAGTTATTATCTGAAGATATATCCTTTTTCACCATGGGCCCCTATGGGCTCCCAAATCTCACTTTGCAGATTCCACGAAAAGAGTGTTAGCAAACTGCTTCCTGAGAACTAAGCAGTAACTCTGGGAGAGGAATTCAGAGAGCAGAAAGAAGTTTCTCAGAAAGCTTCTTTCACGATTTGAACTGATGATATTTCCTTTATCACCGCAGGCCTCAATGCGATTCAAAGAAGTCCTCCTCAGGTTCCTCAAAAACACTGATAGTGGACTGCTGCATGAAACATAAGTGTAACTCTGAGAGATGAATTCACACATCACCAAGAAGTTTCTAACAAAGCTTCTTTCTAGTTTTCATCTGAGGATACTTCCTTTGTCACCGTAAGCTTCATTACGTTCAGAAGTATCCCATTGCAGATTTCCAGAAAACTGTGTTAGCAAACTGAACACTGAAGACAAACGTGTAACTCTGTGAGTTGCATTCACACATCGAAATGCAGTTTCTCAGAAGGCTTCTTTCCAGTTTTGATCTGAGGTTATTTCCTTTTTCACCATAGCCCACAATGAGCTCCCAAATATCACTTTGCAGAACACAAGATAACAGAGTTAGCAAACTGTTCCAAGAAGGGAAGGGTGGAACTCTGTGTGATGAAGTCACACATCAGAAAGCAATCTCTCAGTAAGCTTCTCTCTAGTTATTATCTGAAGATATATCCTTTTTCACCATGGGCCCCTATGGGCTCCCAAATCTCACTTTGCAGATTCCACGAAAAGAGTGTTAGCAAACTGCTTCCTGAGAACTAAGCAGTAACTCTGGGAGAGGAATTCAGAGAGCAGAAAGAAGTTTCTCAGAAAGCTTCTTTCACGATTTGAACTGATGATATTTCCTTTATCACCGCAGGCCTCAATGCGATTCAAAGAAGTCCTCCTCAGGTTCCTCAAAAACACTGATAGTGGACTGCTGCATGAAACATAAGTGTAACTCTGAGAGATGAATTCACACATCACCAAGAAGTTTCTAACAAAGCTTCTTTCTAGTTTTCATCTGAGGATACTTCCTTTGTCACCGTAAGCTTCATTACGTTCAGAAGTATCCCATTGCAGATTTCCAGAAAACTGTGTTAGCAAACTGAACACTGAAGACAAACGTGTAACTCTGTGAGTTGCATTCACACATCGAAATGCAGTTTCTCAGAAGGCTTCTTTCCAGTTTTGATCTGAGGTTATTTCCTTTTTCACCATAGCCCACAATGAGCTCCCAAATATCACTTTGCAGAACACAAGATAACAGAGTTAGCAAACTGTTCCAAGAAGGGAAGGGTGGAACTCTGTGTGATGAAGTCACACATCAGAAAGCAATCTCTCAGTAAGCTTCTCTCTAGTTATTATCTGAAGATATATCCTTTTTCACCATGGGCCCCTATGGGCTCCCAAATCTCACTTTGCAGATTCCACGAAAAGAGTGTTAGCAAACTGCTTCCTGAGAACTAAGCAGTAACTCTGGGAGAGGAATTCAGAGAGCAGAAAGAAGTTTCTCAGAAAGCTTCTTTCACGATTTGAACTGATGATATTTCCTTTATCACCGCAGGCCTCAATGCGATTCAAAGAAGTCCTCCTCAGGTTCCTCAAAAACACTGATAGTGGACTGCTGCATGAAACATAAGTGTAACTCTGAGAGATGAATTCACACATCACCAAGAAGTTTCTAACAAAGCTTCTTTCTAGTTTTCATCTGAGGATACTTCCTTTGTCACCGTAAGCTTCATTACGTTCAGAAGTATCCCATTGCAGATTTCCAGAAAACTGTGTTAGCAAACTGAACACTGAAGACAAACGTGTAACTCTGTGAGTTGCATTCACACATCGAAATGCAGTTTCTCAGAAGGCTTCTTTCCAGTTTTGATCTGAGGTTATTTCCTTTTTCACCATAGCCCACAATGAGCTCCCAAATATCACTTTGCAGAACACAAGATAACAGAGTTAGCAAACTGTTCCAAGAAGGGAAGGGTGGAACTCTGTGTGATGAAGTCACACATCAGAAAGCAATCTCTCAGTAAGCTTCTCTCTAGTTATTATCTGAAGATATATCCTTTTTCACCATGGGCCCCTATGGGCTCCCAAATCTCACTTTGCAGATTCCACGAAAAGAGTGTTAGCAAACTGCTTCCTGAGAACTAAGCAGTAACTCTGGGAGAGGAATTCAGAGAGCAGAAAGAAGTTTCTCAGAAAGCTTCTTTCACGATTTGAACTGATGATATTTCCTTTATCACCGCAGGCCTCAATGCGATTCAAAGAAGTCCTCCTCAGGTTCCTCAAAAACACTGATAGTGGACTGCTGCATGAAACATAAGTGTAACTCTGAGAGATGAATTCACACATCACCAAGAAGTTTCTAACAAAGCTTCTTTCTAGTTTTCATCTGAGGATACTTCCTTTGTCACCGTAAGCTTCATTACGTTCAGAAGTATCCCATTGCAGATTTCCAGAAAACTGTGTTAGCAAACTGAACACTGAAGACAAACGTGTAACTCTGTGAGTTGCATTCACACATCGAAATGCAGTTTCTCAGAAGGCTTCTTTCCAGTTTTGATCTGAGGTTATTTCCTTTTTCACCATAGCCCACAATGAGCTCCCAAATATCACTTTGCAGAACACAAGATAACAGAGTTAGCAAACTGTTCCAAGAAGGGAAGGGTGGAACTCTGTGTGATGAAGTCACACATCAGAAAGCAATCTCTCAGTAAGCTTCTCTCTAGTTATTATCTGAAGATATATCCTTTTTCACCATGGGCCCCTATGGGCTCCCAAATCTCACTTTGCAGATTCCACGAAAAGAGTGTTAGCAAACTGCTTCCTGAGAACTAAGCAGTAACTCTGGGAGAGGAATTCAGAGAGCAGAAAGAAGTTTCTCAGAAAGCTTCTTTCACGATTTGAACTGATGATATTTCCTTTATCACCGCAGGCCTCAATGCGATTCAAAGAAGTCCTCCTCAGGTTCCTCAAAAACACTGATAGTGGACTGCTGCATGAAACATAAGTGTAACTCTGAGAGATGAATTCACACATCACCAAGAAGTTTCTAACAAAGCTTCTTTCTAGTTTTCATCTGAGGATACTTCCTTTGTCACCGTAAGCTTCATTACGTTCAGAAGTATCCCATTGCAGATTTCCAGAAAACTGTGTTAGCAAACTGAACACTGAAGACAAACGTGTAACTCTGTGAGTTGCATTCACACATCGAAATGCAGTTTCTCAGAAGGCTTCTTTCCAGTTTTGATCTGAGGTTATTTCCTTTTTCACCATAGCCCACAATGAGCTCCCAAATATCACTTTGCAGAACACAAGATAACAGAGTTAGCAAACTGTTCCAAGAAGGGAAGGGTGGAACTCTGTGTGATGAAGTCACACATCAGAAAGCAATCTCTCAGTAAGCTTCTCTCTAGTTATTATCTGAAGATATATCCTTTTTCACCATGGGCCCCTATGGGCTCCCAAATCTCACTTTGCAGATTCCACGAAAAGAGTGTTAGCAAACTGCTTCCTGAGAACTAAGCAGTAACTCTGGGAGAGGAATTCAGAGAGCAGAAAGAAGTTTCTCAGAAAGCTTCTTTCACGATTTGAACTGATGATATTTCCTTTATCACCGCAGGCCTCAATGCGATTCAAAGAAGTCCTCCTCAGGTTCCTCAAAAACACTGATAGTGGACTGCTGCATGAAACATAAGTGTAACTCTGAGAGATGAATTCACACATCACCAAGAAGTTTCTAACAAAGCTTCTTTCTAGTTTTCATCTGAGGATACTTCCTTTGTCACCGTAAGCTTCATTACGTTCAGAAGTATCCCATTGCAGATTTCCAGAAAACTGTGTTAGCAAACTGAACACTGAAGACAAACGTGTAACTCTGTGAGTTGCATTCACACATCGAAATGCAGTTTCTCAGAAGGCTTCTTTCCAGTTTTGATCTGAGGTTATTTCCTTTTTCACCATAGCCCACAATGAGCTCCCAAATATCACTTTGCAGAACACAAGATAACAGAGTTAGCAAACTGTTCCAAGAAGGGAAGGGTGGAACTCTGTGTGATGAAGTCACACATCAGAAAGCAATCTCTCAGTAAGCTTCTCTCTAGTTATTATCTGAAGATATATCCTTTTTCACCATGGGCCCCTATGGGCTCCCAAATCTCACTTTGCAGATTCCACGAAAAGAGTGTTAGCAAACTGCTTCCTGAGAACTAAGCAGTAACTCTGGGAGAGGAATTCAGAGAGCAGAAAGAAGTTTCTCAGAAAGCTTCTTTCACGATTTGAACTGATGATATTTCCTTTATCACCGCAGGCCTCAATGCGATTCAAAGAAGTCCTCCTCAGGTTCCTCAAAAACACTGATAGTGGACTGCTGCATGAAACATAAGTGTAACTCTGAGAGATGAATTCACACATCACCAAGAAGTTTCTAACAAAGCTTCTTTCTAGTTTTCATCTGAGGATACTTCCTTTGTCACCGTAAGCTTCATTACGTTCAGAAGTATCCCATTGCAGATTTCCAGAAAACTGTGTTAGCAAACTGAACACTGAAGACAAACGTGTAACTCTGTGAGTTGCATTCACACATCGAAATGCAGTTTCTCAGAAGGCTTCTTTCCAGTTTTGATCTGAGGTTATTTCCTTTTTCACCATAGCCCACAATGAGCTCCCAAATATCACTTTGCAGAACACAAGATAACAGAGTTAGCAAACTGTTCCAAGAAGGGAAGGGTGGAACTCTGTGTGATGAAGTCACACATCAGAAAGCAATCTCTCAGTAAGCTTCTCTCTAGTTATTATCTGAAGATATATCCTTTTTCACCATGGGCCCCTATGGGCTCCCAAATCTCACTTTGCAGATTCCACGAAAAGAGTGTTAGCAAACTGCTTCCTGAGAACTAAGCAGTAACTCTGGGAGAGGAATTCAGAGAGCAGAAAGAAGTTTCTCAGAAAGCTTCTTTCACGATTTGAACTGATGATATTTCCTTTATCACCGCAGGCCTCAATGCGATTCAAAGAAGTCCTCCTCAGGTTCCTCAAAAACACTGATAGTGGACTGCTGCATGAAACATAAGTGTAACTCTGAGAGATGAATTCACACATCACCAAGAAGTTTCTAACAAAGCTTCTTTCTAGTTTTCATCTGAGGATACTTCCTTTGTCACCGTAAGCTTCATTACGTTCAGAAGTATCCCATTGCAGATTTCCAGAAAACTGTGTTAGCAAACTGAACACTGAAGACAAACGTGTAACTCTGTGAGTTGCATTCACACATCGAAATGCAGTTTCTCAGAAGGCTTCTTTCCAGTTTTGATCTGAGGTTATTTCCTTTTTCACCATAGCCCACAATGAGCTCCCAAATATCACTTTGCAGAACACAAGATAACAGAGTTAGCAAACTGTTCCAAGAAGGGAAGGGTGGAACTCTGTGTGATGAAGTCACACATCAGAAAGCAATCTCTCAGTAAGCTTCTCTCTAGTTATTATCTGAAGATATATCCTTTTTCACCATGGGCCCCTATGGGCTCCCAAATCTCACTTTGCAGATTCCACGAAAAGAGTGTTAGCAAACTGCTTCCTGAGAACTAAGCAGTAACTCTGGGAGAGGAATTCAGAGAGCAGAAAGAAGTTTCTCAGAAAGCTTCTTTCACGATTTGAACTGATGATATTTCCTTTATCACCGCAGGCCTCAATGCGATTCAAAGAAGTCCTCCTCAGGTTCCTCAAAAACACTGATAGTGGACTGCTGCATGAAACATAAGTGTAACTCTGAGAGATGAATTCACACATCACCAAGAAGTTTCTAACAAAGCTTCTTTCTAGTTTTCATCTGAGGATACTTCCTTTGTCACCGTAAGCTTCATTACGTTCAGAAGTATCCCATTGCAGATTTCCAGAAAACTGTGTTAGCAAACTGAACACTGAAGACAAACGTGTAACTCTGTGAGTTGCATTCACACATCGAAATGCAGTTTCTCAGAAGGCTTCTTTCCAGTTTTGATCTGAGGTTATTTCCTTTTTCACCATAGCCCACAATGAGCTCCCAAATATCACTTTGCAGAACACAAGATAACAGAGTTAGCAAACTGTTCCAAGAAGGGAAGGGTGGAACTCTGTGTGATGAAGTCACACATCAGAAAGCAATCTCTCAGTAAGCTTCTCTCTAGTTATTATCTGAAGATATATCCTTTTTCACCATGGGCCCCTATGGGCTCCCAAATCTCACTTTGCAGATTCCACGAAAAGAGTGTTAGCAAACTGCTTCCTGAGAACTAAGCAGTAACTCTGGGAGAGGAATTCAGAGAGCAGAAAGAAGTTTCTCAGAAAGCTTCTTTCACGATTTGAACTGATGATATTTCCTTTATCACCGCAGGCCTCAATGCGATTCAAAGAAGTCCTCCTCAGGTTCCTCAAAAACACTGATAGTGGACTGCTGCATGAAACATAAGTGTAACTCTGAGAGATGAATTCACACATCACCAAGAAGTTTCTAACAAAGCTTCTTTCTAGTTTTCATCTGAGGATACTTCCTTTGTCACCGTAAGCTTCATTACGTTCAGAAGTATCCCATTGCAGATTTCCAGAAAACTGTGTTAGCAAACTGAACACTGAAGACAAACGTGTAACTCTGTGAGTTGCATTCACACATCGAAATGCAGTTTCTCAGAAGGCTTCTTTCCAGTTTTGATCTGAGGTTATTTCCTTTTTCACCATAGCCCACAATGAGCTCCCAAATATCACTTTGCAGAACACAAGATAACAGAGTTAGCAAACTGTTCCAAGAAGGGAAGGGTGGAACTCTGTGTGATGAAGTCACACATCAGAAAGCAATCTCTCAGTAAGCTTCTCTCTAGTTATTATCTGAAGATATATCCTTTTTCACCATGGGCCCCTATGGGCTCCCAAATCTCACTTTGCAGATTCCACGAAAAGAGTGTTAGCAAACTGCTTCCTGAGAACTAAGCAGTAACTCTGGGAGAGGAATTCAGAGAGCAGAAAGAAGTTTCTCAGAAAGCTTCTTTCACGATTTGAACTGATGATATTTCCTTTATCACCGCAGGCCTCAATGCGATTCAAAGAAGTCCTCCTCAGGTTCCTCAAAAACACTGATAGTGGACTGCTGCATGAAACATAAGTGTAACTCTGAGAGATGAATTCACACATCACCAAGAAGTTTCTAACAAAGCTTCTTTCTAGTTTTCATCTGAGGATACTTCCTTTGTCACCGTAAGCTTCATTACGTTCAGAAGTATCCCATTGCAGATTTCCAGAAAACTGTGTTAGCAAACTGAACACTGAAGACAAACGTGTAACTCTGTGAGTTGCATTCACACATCGAAATGCAGTTTCTCAGAAGGCTTCTTTCCAGTTTTGATCTGAGGTTATTTCCTTTTTCACCATAGCCCACAATGAGCTCCCAAATATCACTTTGCAGAACACAAGATAACAGAGTTAGCAAACTGTTCCAAGAAGGGAAGGGTGGAACTCTGTGTGATGAAGTCACACATCAGAAAGCAATCTCTCAGTAAGCTTCTCTCTAGTTATTATCTGAAGATATATCCTTTTTCACCATGGGCCCCTATGGGCTCCCAAATCTCACTTTGCAGATTCCACGAAAAGAGTGTTAGCAAACTGCTTCCTGAGAACTAAGCAGTAACTCTGGGAGAGGAATTCAGAGAGCAGAAAGAAGTTTCTCAGAAAGCTTCTTTCACGATTTGAACTGATGATATTTCCTTTATCACCGCAGGCCTCAATGCGATTCAAAGAAGTCCTCCTCAGGTTCCTCAAAAACACTGATAGTGGACTGCTGCATGAAACATAAGTGTAACTCTGAGAGATGAATTCACACATCACCAAGAAGTTTCTAACAAAGCTTCTTTCTAGTTTTCATCTGAGGATACTTCCTTTGTCACCGTAAGCTTCATTACGTTCAGAAGTATCCCATTGCAGATTTCCAGAAAACTGTGTTAGCAAACTGAACACTGAAGACAAACGTGTAACTCTGTGAGTTGCATTCACACATCGAAATGCAGTTTCTCAGAAGGCTTCTTTCCAGTTTTGATCTGAGGTTATTTCCTTTTTCACCATAGCCCACAATGAGCTCCCAAATATCACTTTGCAGAACACAAGATAACAGAGTTAGCAAACTGTTCCAAGAAGGGAAGGGTGGAACTCTGTGTGATGAAGTCACACATCAGAAAGCAATCTCTCAGTAAGCTTCTCTCTAGTTATTATCTGAAGATATATCCTTTTTCACCATGGGCCCCTATGGGCTCCCAAATCTCACTTTGCAGATTCCACGAAAAGAGTGTTAGCAAACTGCTTCCTGAGAACTAAGCAGTAACTCTGGGAGAGGAATTCAGAGAGCAGAAAGAAGTTTCTCAGAAAGCTTCTTTCACGATTTGAACTGATGATATTTCCTTTATCACCGCAGGCCTCAATGCGATTCAAAGAAGTCCTCCTCAGGTTCCTCAAAAACACTGATAGTGGACTGCTGCATGAAACATAAGTGTAACTCTGAGAGATGAATTCACACATCACCAAGAAGTTTCTAACAAAGCTTCTTTCTAGTTTTCATCTGAGGATACTTCCTTTGTCACCGTAAGCTTCATTACGTTCAGAAGTATCCCATTGCAGATTTCCAGAAAACTGTGTTAGCAAACTGAACACTGAAGACAAACGTGTAACTCTGTGAGTTGCATTCACACATCGAAATGCAGTTTCTCAGAAGGCTTCTTTCCAGTTTTGATCTGAGGTTATTTCCTTTTTCACCATAGCCCACAATGAGCTCCCAAATATCACTTTGCAGAACACAAGATAACAGAGTTAGCAAACTGTTCCAAGAAGGGAAGGGTGGAACTCTGTGTGATGAAGTCACACATCAGAAAGCAATCTCTCAGTAAGCTTCTCTCTAGTTATTATCTGAAGATATATCCTTTTTCACCATGGGCCCCTATGGGCTCCCAAATCTCACTTTGCAGATTCCACGAAAAGAGTGTTAGCAAACTGCTTCCTGAGAACTAAGCAGTAACTCTGGGAGAGGAATTCAGAGAGCAGAAAGAAGTTTCTCAGAAAGCTTCTTTCACGATTTGAACTGATGATATTTCCTTTATCACCGCAGGCCTCAATGCGATTCAAAGAAGTCCTCCTCAGGTTCCTCAAAAACACTGATAGTGGACTGCTGCATGAAACATAAGTGTAACTCTGAGAGATGAATTCACACATCACCAAGAAGTTTCTAACAAAGCTTCTTTCTAGTTTTCATCTGAGGATACTTCCTTTGTCACCGTAAGCTTCATTACGTTCAGAAGTATCCCATTGCAGATTTCCAGAAAACTGTGTTAGCAAACTGAACACTGAAGACAAACGTGTAACTCTGTGAGTTGCATTCACACATCGAAATGCAGTTTCTCAGAAGGCTTCTTTCCAGTTTTGATCTGAGGTTATTTCCTTTTTCACCATAGCCCACAATGAGCTCCCAAATATCACTTTGCAGAACACAAGATAACAGAGTTAGCAAACTGTTCCAAGAAGGGAAGGGTGGAACTCTGTGTGATGAAGTCACACATCAGAAAGCAATCTCTCAGTAAGCTTCTCTCTAGTTATTATCTGAAGATATATCCTTTTTCACCATGGGCCCCTATGGGCTCCCAAATCTCACTTTGCAGATTCCACGAAAAGAGTGTTAGCAAACTGCTTCCTGAGAACTAAGCAGTAACTCTGGGAGAGGAATTCAGAGAGCAGAAAGAAGTTTCTCAGAAAGCTTCTTTCACGATTTGAACTGATGATATTTCCTTTATCACCGCAGGCCTCAATGCGATTCAAAGAAGTCCTCCTCAGGTTCCTCAAAAACACTGATAGTGGACTGCTGCATGAAACATAAGTGTAACTCTGAGAGATGAATTCACACATCACCAAGAAGTTTCTAACAAAGCTTCTTTCTAGTTTTCATCTGAGGATACTTCCTTTGTCACCGTAAGCTTCATTACGTTCAGAAGTATCCCATTGCAGATTTCCAGAAAACTGTGTTAGCAAACTGAACACTGAAGACAAACGTGTAACTCTGTGAGTTGCATTCACACATCGAAATGCAGTTTCTCAGAAGGCTTCTTTCCAGTTTTGATCTGAGGTTATTTCCTTTTTCACCATAGCCCACAATGAGCTCCCAAATATCACTTTGCAGAACACAAGATAACAGAGTTAGCAAACTGTTCCAAGAAGGGAAGGGTGGAACTCTGTGTGATGAAGTCACACATCAGAAAGCAATCTCTCAGTAAGCTTCTCTCTAGTTATTATCTGAAGATATATCCTTTTTCACCATGGGCCCCTATGGGCTCCCAAATCTCACTTTGCAGATTCCACGAAAAGAGTGTTAGCAAACTGCTTCCTGAGAACTAAGCAGTAACTCTGGGAGAGGAATTCAGAGAGCAGAAAGAAGTTTCTCAGAAAGCTTCTTTCACGATTTGAACTGATGATATTTCCTTTATCACCGCAGGCCTCAATGCGATTCAAAGAAGTCCTCCTCAGGTTCCTCAAAAACACTGATAGTGGACTGCTGCATGAAACATAAGTGTAACTCTGAGAGATGAATTCACACATCACCAAGAAGTTTCTAACAAAGCTTCTTTCTAGTTTTCATCTGAGGATACTTCCTTTGTCACCGTAAGCTTCATTACGTTCAGAAGTATCCCATTGCAGATTTCCAGAAAACTGTGTTAGCAAACTGAACACTGAAGACAAACGTGTAACTCTGTGAGTTGCATTCACACATCGAAATGCAGTTTCTCAGAAGGCTTCTTTCCAGTTTTGATCTGAGGTTATTTCCTTTTTCACCATAGCCCACAATGAGCTCCCAAATATCACTTTGCAGAACACAAGATAACAGAGTTAGCAAACTGTTCCAAGAAGGGAAGGGTGGAACTCTGTGTGATGAAGTCACACATCAGAAAGCAATCTCTCAGTAAGCTTCTCTCTAGTTATTATCTGAAGATATATCCTTTTTCACCATGGGCCCCTATGGGCTCCCAAATCTCACTTTGCAGATTCCACGAAAAGAGTGTTAGCAAACTGCTTCCTGAGAACTAAGCAGTAACTCTGGGAGAGGAATTCAGAGAGCAGAAAGAAGTTTCTCAGAAAGCTTCTTTCACGATTTGAACTGATGATATTTCCTTTATCACCGCAGGCCTCAATGCGATTCAAAGAAGTCCTCCTCAGGTTCCTCAAAAACACTGATAGTGGACTGCTGCATGAAACATAAGTGTAACTCTGAGAGATGAATTCACACATCACCAAGAAGTTTCTAACAAAGCTTCTTTCTAGTTTTCATCTGAGGATACTTCCTTTGTCACCGTAAGCTTCATTACGTTCAGAAGTATCCCATTGCAGATTTCCAGAAAACTGTGTTAGCAAACTGAACACTGAAGACAAACGTGTAACTCTGTGAGTTGCATTCACACATCGAAATGCAGTTTCTCAGAAGGCTTCTTTCCAGTTTTGATCTGAGGTTATTTCCTTTTTCACCATAGCCCACAATGAGCTCCCAAATATCACTTTGCAGAACACAAGATAACAGAGTTAGCAAACTGTTCCAAGAAGGGAAGGGTGGAACTCTGTGTGATGAAGTCACACATCAGAAAGCAATCTCTCAGTAAGCTTCTCTCTAGTTATTATCTGAAGATATATCCTTTTTCACCATGGGCCCCTATGGGCTCCCAAATCTCACTTTGCAGATTCCACGAAAAGAGTGTTAGCAAACTGCTTCCTGAGAACTAAGCAGTAACTCTGGGAGAGGAATTCAGAGAGCAGAAAGAAGTTTCTCAGAAAGCTTCTTTCACGATTTGAACTGATGATATTTCCTTTATCACCGCAGGCCTCAATGCGATTCAAAGAAGTCCTCCTCAGGTTCCTCAAAAACACTGATAGTGGACTGCTGCATGAAACATAAGTGTAACTCTGAGAGATGAATTCACACATCACCAAGAAGTTTCTAACAAAGCTTCTTTCTAGTTTTCATCTGAGGATACTTCCTTTGTCACCGTAAGCTTCATTACGTTCAGAAGTATCCCATTGCAGATTTCCAGAAAACTGTGTTAGCAAACTGAACACTGAAGACAAACGTGTAACTCTGTGAGTTGCATTCACACATCGAAATGCAGTTTCTCAGAAGGCTTCTTTCCAGTTTTGATCTGAGGTTATTTCCTTTTTCACCATAGCCCACAATGAGCTCCCAAATATCACTTTGCAGAACACAAGATAACAGAGTTAGCAAACTGTTCCAAGAAGGGAAGGGTGGAACTCTGTGTGATGAAGTCACACATCAGAAAGCAATCTCTCAGTAAGCTTCTCTCTAGTTATTATCTGAAGATATATCCTTTTTCACCATGGGCCCCTATGGGCTCCCAAATCTCACTTTGCAGATTCCACGAAAAGAGTGTTAGCAAACTGCTTCCTGAGAACTAAGCAGTAACTCTGGGAGAGGAATTCAGAGAGCAGAAAGAAGTTTCTCAGAAAGCTTCTTTCACGATTTGAACTGATGATATTTCCTTTATCACCGCAGGCCTCAATGCGATTCAAAGAAGTCCTCCTCAGGTTCCTCAAAAACACTGATAGTGGACTGCTGCATGAAACATAAGTGTAACTCTGAGAGATGAATTCACACATCACCAAGAAGTTTCTAACAAAGCTTCTTTCTAGTTTTCATCTGAGGATACTTCCTTTGTCACCGTAAGCTTCATTACGTTCAGAAGTATCCCATTGCAGATTTCCAGAAAACTGTGTTAGCAAACTGAACACTGAAGACAAACGTGTAACTCTGTGAGTTGCATTCACACATCGAAATGCAGTTTCTCAGAAGGCTTCTTTCCAGTTTTGATCTGAGGTTATTTCCTTTTTCACCATAGCCCACAATGAGCTCCCAAATATCACTTTGCAGAACACAAGATAACAGAGTTAGCAAACTGTTCCAAGAAGGGAAGGGTGGAACTCTGTGTGATGAAGTCACACATCAGAAAGCAATCTCTCAGTAAGCTTCTCTCTAGTTATTATCTGAAGATATATCCTTTTTCACCATGGGCCCCTATGGGCTCCCAAATCTCACTTTGCAGATTCCACGAAAAGAGTGTTAGCAAACTGCTTCCTGAGAACTAAGCAGTAACTCTGGGAGAGGAATTCAGAGAGCAGAAAGAAGTTTCTCAGAAAGCTTCTTTCACGATTTGAACTGATGATATTTCCTTTATCACCGCAGGCCTCAATGCGATTCAAAGAAGTCCTCCTCAGGTTCCTCAAAAACACTGATAGTGGACTGCTGCATGAAACATAAGTGTAACTCTGAGAGATGAATTCACACATCACCAAGAAGTTTCTAACAAAGCTTCTTTCTAGTTTTCATCTGAGGATACTTCCTTTGTCACCGTAAGCTTCATTACGTTCAGAAGTATCCCATTGCAGATTTCCAGAAAACTGTGTTAGCAAACTGAACACTGAAGACAAACGTGTAACTCTGTGAGTTGCATTCACACATCGAAATGCAGTTTCTCAGAAGGCTTCTTTCCAGTTTTGATCTGAGGTTATTTCCTTTTTCACCATAGCCCACAATGAGCTCCCAAATATCACTTTGCAGAACACAAGATAACAGAGTTAGCAAACTGTTCCAAGAAGGGAAGGGTGGAACTCTGTGTGATGAAGTCACACATCAGAAAGCAATCTCTCAGTAAGCTTCTCTCTAGTTATTATCTGAAGATATATCCTTTTTCACCATGGGCCCCTATGGGCTCCCAAATCTCACTTTGCAGATTCCACGAAAAGAGTGTTAGCAAACTGCTTCCTGAGAACTAAGCAGTAACTCTGGGAGAGGAATTCAGAGAGCAGAAAGAAGTTTCTCAGAAAGCTTCTTTCACGATTTGAACTGATGATATTTCCTTTATCACCGCAGGCCTCAATGCGATTCAAAGAAGTCCTCCTCAGGTTCCTCAAAAACACTGATAGTGGACTGCTGCATGAAACATAAGTGTAACTCTGAGAGATGAATTCACACATCACCAAGAAGTTTCTAACAAAGCTTCTTTCTAGTTTTCATCTGAGGATACTTCCTTTGTCACCGTAAGCTTCATTACGTTCAGAAGTATCCCATTGCAGATTTCCAGAAAACTGTGTTAGCAAACTGAACACTGAAGACAAACGTGTAACTCTGTGAGTTGCATTCACACATCGAAATGCAGTTTCTCAGAAGGCTTCTTTCCAGTTTTGATCTGAGGTTATTTCCTTTTTCACCATAGCCCACAATGAGCTCCCAAATATCACTTTGCAGAACACAAGATAACAGAGTTAGCAAACTGTTCCAAGAAGGGAAGGGTGGAACTCTGTGTGATGAAGTCACACATCAGAAAGCAATCTCTCAGTAAGCTTCTCTCTAGTTATTATCTGAAGATATATCCTTTTTCACCATGGGCCCCTATGGGCTCCCAAATCTCACTTTGCAGATTCCACGAAAAGAGTGTTAGCAAACTGCTTCCTGAGAACTAAGCAGTAACTCTGGGAGAGGAATTCAGAGAGCAGAAAGAAGTTTCTCAGAAAGCTTCTTTCACGATTTGAACTGATGATATTTCCTTTATCACCGCAGGCCTCAATGCGATTCAAAGAAGTCCTCCTCAGGTTCCTCAAAAACACTGATAGTGGACTGCTGCATGAAACATAAGTGTAACTCTGAGAGATGAATTCACACATCACCAAGAAGTTTCTAACAAAGCTTCTTTCTAGTTTTCATCTGAGGATACTTCCTTTGTCACCGTAAGCTTCATTACGTTCAGAAGTATCCCATTGCAGATTTCCAGAAAACTGTGTTAGCAAACTGAACACTGAAGACAAACGTGTAACTCTGTGAGTTGCATTCACACATCGAAATGCAGTTTCTCAGAAGGCTTCTTTCCAGTTTTGATCTGAGGTTATTTCCTTTTTCACCATAGCCCACAATGAGCTCCCAAATATCACTTTGCAGAACACAAGATAACAGAGTTAGCAAACTGTTCCAAGAAGGGAAGGGTGGAACTCTGTGTGATGAAGTCACACATCAGAAAGCAATCTCTCAGTAAGCTTCTCTCTAGTTATTATCTGAAGATATATCCTTTTTCACCATGGGCCCCTATGGGCTCCCAAATCTCACTTTGCAGATTCCACGAAAAGAGTGTTAGCAAACTGCTTCCTGAGAACTAAGCAGTAACTCTGGGAGAGGAATTCAGAGAGCAGAAAGAAGTTTCTCAGAAAGCTTCTTTCACGATTTGAACTGATGATATTTCCTTTATCACCGCAGGCCTCAATGCGATTCAAAGAAGTCCTCCTCAGGTTCCTCAAAAACACTGATAGTGGACTGCTGCATGAAACATAAGTGTAACTCTGAGAGATGAATTCACACATCACCAAGAAGTTTCTAACAAAGCTTCTTTCTAGTTTTCATCTGAGGATACTTCCTTTGTCACCGTAAGCTTCATTACGTTCAGAAGTATCCCATTGCAGATTTCCAGAAAACTGTGTTAGCAAACTGAACACTGAAGACAAACGTGTAACTCTGTGAGTTGCATTCACACATCGAAATGCAGTTTCTCAGAAGGCTTCTTTCCAGTTTTGATCTGAGGTTATTTCCTTTTTCACCATAGCCCACAATGAGCTCCCAAATATCACTTTGCAGAACACAAGATAACAGAGTTAGCAAACTGTTCCAAGAAGGGAAGGGTGGAACTCTGTGTGATGAAGTCACACATCAGAAAGCAATCTCTCAGTAAGCTTCTCTCTAGTTATTATCTGAAGATATATCCTTTTTCACCATGGGCCCCTATGGGCTCCCAAATCTCACTTTGCAGATTCCACGAAAAGAGTGTTAGCAAACTGCTTCCTGAGAACTAAGCAGTAACTCTGGGAGAGGAATTCAGAGAGCAGAAAGAAGTTTCTCAGAAAGCTTCTTTCACGATTTGAACTGATGATATTTCCTTTATCACCGCAGGCCTCAATGCGATTCAAAGAAGTCCTCCTCAGGTTCCTCAAAAACACTGATAGTGGACTGCTGCATGAAACATAAGTGTAACTCTGAGAGATGAATTCACACATCACCAAGAAGTTTCTAACAAAGCTTCTTTCTAGTTTTCATCTGAGGATACTTCCTTTGTCACCGTAAGCTTCATTACGTTCAGAAGTATCCCATTGCAGATTTCCAGAAAACTGTGTTAGCAAACTGAACACTGAAGACAAACGTGTAACTCTGTGAGTTGCATTCACACATCGAAATGCAGTTTCTCAGAAGGCTTCTTTCCAGTTTTGATCTGAGGTTATTTCCTTTTTCACCATAGCCCACAATGAGCTCCCAAATATCACTTTGCAGAACACAAGATAACAGAGTTAGCAAACTGTTCCAAGAAGGGAAGGGTGGAACTCTGTGTGATGAAGTCACACATCAGAAAGCAATCTCTCAGTAAGCTTCTCTCTAGTTATTATCTGAAGATATATCCTTTTTCACCATGGGCCCCTATGGGCTCCCAAATCTCACTTTGCAGATTCCACGAAAAGAGTGTTAGCAAACTGCTTCCTGAGAACTAAGCAGTAACTCTGGGAGAGGAATTCAGAGAGCAGAAAGAAGTTTCTCAGAAAGCTTCTTTCACGATTTGAACTGATGATATTTCCTTTATCACCGCAGGCCTCAATGCGATTCAAAGAAGTCCTCCTCAGGTTCCTCAAAAACACTGATAGTGGACTGCTGCATGAAACATAAGTGTAACTCTGAGAGATGAATTCACACATCACCAAGAAGTTTCTAACAAAGCTTCTTTCTAGTTTTCATCTGAGGATACTTCCTTTGTCACCGTAAGCTTCATTACGTTCAGAAGTATCCCATTGCAGATTTCCAGAAAACTGTGTTAGCAAACTGAACACTGAAGACAAACGTGTAACTCTGTGAGTTGCATTCACACATCGAAATGCAGTTTCTCAGAAGGCTTCTTTCCAGTTTTGATCTGAGGTTATTTCCTTTTTCACCATAGCCCACAATGAGCTCCCAAATATCACTTTGCAGAACACAAGATAACAGAGTTAGCAAACTGTTCCAAGAAGGGAAGGGTGGAACTCTGTGTGATGAAGTCACACATCAGAAAGCAATCTCTCAGTAAGCTTCTCTCTAGTTATTATCTGAAGATATATCCTTTTTCACCATGGGCCCCTATGGGCTCCCAAATCTCACTTTGCAGATTCCACGAAAAGAGTGTTAGCAAACTGCTTCCTGAGAACTAAGCAGTAACTCTGGGAGAGGAATTCAGAGAGCAGAAAGAAGTTTCTCAGAAAGCTTCTTTCACGATTTGAACTGATGATATTTCCTTTATCACCGCAGGCCTCAATGCGATTCAAAGAAGTCCTCCTCAGGTTCCTCAAAAACACTGATAGTGGACTGCTGCATGAAACATAAGTGTAACTCTGAGAGATGAATTCACACATCACCAAGAAGTTTCTAACAAAGCTTCTTTCTAGTTTTCATCTGAGGATACTTCCTTTGTCACCGTAAGCTTCATTACGTTCAGAAGTATCCCATTGCAGATTTCCAGAAAACTGTGTTAGCAAACTGAACACTGAAGACAAACGTGTAACTCTGTGAGTTGCATTCACACATCGAAATGCAGTTTCTCAGAAGGCTTCTTTCCAGTTTTGATCTGAGGTTATTTCCTTTTTCACCATAGCCCACAATGAGCTCCCAAATATCACTTTGCAGAACACAAGATAACAGAGTTAGCAAACTGTTCCAAGAAGGGAAGGGTGGAACTCTGTGTGATGAAGTCACACATCAGAAAGCAATCTCTCAGTAAGCTTCTCTCTAGTTATTATCTGAAGATATATCCTTTTTCACCATGGGCCCCTATGGGCTCCCAAATCTCACTTTGCAGATTCCACGAAAAGAGTGTTAGCAAACTGCTTCCTGAGAACTAAGCAGTAACTCTGGGAGAGGAATTCAGAGAGCAGAAAGAAGTTTCTCAGAAAGCTTCTTTCACGATTTGAACTGATGATATTTCCTTTATCACCGCAGGCCTCAATGCGATTCAAAGAAGTCCTCCTCAGGTTCCTCAAAAACACTGATAGTGGACTGCTGCATGAAACATAAGTGTAACTCTGAGAGATGAATTCACACATCACCAAGAAGTTTCTAACAAAGCTTCTTTCTAGTTTTCATCTGAGGATACTTCCTTTGTCACCGTAAGCTTCATTACGTTCAGAAGTATCCCATTGCAGATTTCCAGAAAACTGTGTTAGCAAACTGAACACTGAAGACAAACGTGTAACTCTGTGAGTTGCATTCACACATCGAAATGCAGTTTCTCAGAAGGCTTCTTTCCAGTTTTGATCTGAGGTTATTTCCTTTTTCACCATAGCCCACAATGAGCTCCCAAATATCACTTTGCAGAACACAAGATAACAGAGTTAGCAAACTGTTCCAAGAAGGGAAGGGTGGAACTCTGTGTGATGAAGTCACACATCAGAAAGCAATCTCTCAGTAAGCTTCTCTCTAGTTATTATCTGAAGATATATCCTTTTTCACCATGGGCCCCTATGGGCTCCCAAATCTCACTTTGCAGATTCCACGAAAAGAGTGTTAGCAAACTGCTTCCTGAGAACTAAGCAGTAACTCTGGGAGAGGAATTCAGAGAGCAGAAAGAAGTTTCTCAGAAAGCTTCTTTCACGATTTGAACTGATGATATTTCCTTTATCACCGCAGGCCTCAATGCGATTCAAAGAAGTCCTCCTCAGGTTCCTCAAAAACACTGATAGTGGACTGCTGCATGAAACATAAGTGTAACTCTGAGAGATGAATTCACACATCACCAAGAAGTTTCTAACAAAGCTTCTTTCTAGTTTTCATCTGAGGATACTTCCTTTGTCACCGTAAGCTTCATTACGTTCAGAAGTATCCCATTGCAGATTTCCAGAAAACTGTGTTAGCAAACTGAACACTGAAGACAAACGTGTAACTCTGTGAGTTGCATTCACACATCGAAATGCAGTTTCTCAGAAGGCTTCTTTCCAGTTTTGATCTGAGGTTATTTCCTTTTTCACCATAGCCCACAATGAGCTCCCAAATATCACTTTGCAGAACACAAGATAACAGAGTTAGCAAACTGTTCCAAGAAGGGAAGGGTGGAACTCTGTGTGATGAAGTCACACATCAGAAAGCAATCTCTCAGTAAGCTTCTCTCTAGTTATTATCTGAAGATATATCCTTTTTCACCATGGGCCCCTATGGGCTCCCAAATCTCACTTTGCAGATTCCACGAAAAGAGTGTTAGCAAACTGCTTCCTGAGAACTAAGCAGTAACTCTGGGAGAGGAATTCAGAGAGCAGAAAGAAGTTTCTCAGAAAGCTTCTTTCACGATTTGAACTGATGATATTTCCTTTATCACCGCAGGCCTCAATGCGATTCAAAGAAGTCCTCCTCAGGTTCCTCAAAAACACTGATAGTGGACTGCTGCATGAAACATAAGTGTAACTCTGAGAGATGAATTCACACATCACCAAGAAGTTTCTAACAAAGCTTCTTTCTAGTTTTCATCTGAGGATACTTCCTTTGTCACCGTAAGCTTCATTACGTTCAGAAGTATCCCATTGCAGATTTCCAGAAAACTGTGTTAGCAAACTGAACACTGAAGACAAACGTGTAACTCTGTGAGTTGCATTCACACATCGAAATGCAGTTTCTCAGAAGGCTTCTTTCCAGTTTTGATCTGAGGTTATTTCCTTTTTCACCATAGCCCACAATGAGCTCCCAAATATCACTTTGCAGAACACAAGATAACAGAGTTAGCAAACTGTTCCAAGAAGGGAAGGGTGGAACTCTGTGTGATGAAGTCACACATCAGAAAGCAATCTCTCAGTAAGCTTCTCTCTAGTTATTATCTGAAGATATATCCTTTTTCACCATGGGCCCCTATGGGCTCCCAAATCTCACTTTGCAGATTCCACGAAAAGAGTGTTAGCAAACTGCTTCCTGAGAACTAAGCAGTAACTCTGGGAGAGGAATTCAGAGAGCAGAAAGAAGTTTCTCAGAAAGCTTCTTTCACGATTTGAACTGATGATATTTCCTTTATCACCGCAGGCCTCAATGCGATTCAAAGAAGTCCTCCTCAGGTTCCTCAAAAACACTGATAGTGGACTGCTGCATGAAACATAAGTGTAACTCTGAGAGATGAATTCACACATCACCAAGAAGTTTCTAACAAAGCTTCTTTCTAGTTTTCATCTGAGGATACTTCCTTTGTCACCGTAAGCTTCATTACGTTCAGAAGTATCCCATTGCAGATTTCCAGAAAACTGTGTTAGCAAACTGAACACTGAAGACAAACGTGTAACTCTGTGAGTTGCATTCACACATCGAAATGCAGTTTCTCAGAAGGCTTCTTTCCAGTTTTGATCTGAGGTTATTTCCTTTTTCACCATAGCCCACAATGAGCTCCCAAATATCACTTTGCAGAACACAAGATAACAGAGTTAGCAAACTGTTCCAAGAAGGGAAGGGTGGAACTCTGTGTGATGAAGTCACACATCAGAAAGCAATCTCTCAGTAAGCTTCTCTCTAGTTATTATCTGAAGATATATCCTTTTTCACCATGGGCCCCTATGGGCTCCCAAATCTCACTTTGCAGATTCCACGAAAAGAGTGTTAGCAAACTGCTTCCTGAGAACTAAGCAGTAACTCTGGGAGAGGAATTCAGAGAGCAGAAAGAAGTTTCTCAGAAAGCTTCTTTCACGATTTGAACTGATGATATTTCCTTTATCACCGCAGGCCTCAATGCGATTCAAAGAAGTCCTCCTCAGGTTCCTCAAAAACACTGATAGTGGACTGCTGCATGAAACATAAGTGTAACTCTGAGAGATGAATTCACACATCACCAAGAAGTTTCTAACAAAGCTTCTTTCTAGTTTTCATCTGAGGATACTTCCTTTGTCACCGTAAGCTTCATTACGTTCAGAAGTATCCCATTGCAGATTTCCAGAAAACTGTGTTAGCAAACTGAACACTGAAGACAAACGTGTAACTCTGTGAGTTGCATTCACACATCGAAATGCAGTTTCTCAGAAGGCTTCTTTCCAGTTTTGATCTGAGGTTATTTCCTTTTTCACCATAGCCCACAATGAGCTCCCAAATATCACTTTGCAGAACACAAGATAACAGAGTTAGCAAACTGTTCCAAGAAGGGAAGGGTGGAACTCTGTGTGATGAAGTCACACATCAGAAAGCAATCTCTCAGTAAGCTTCTCTCTAGTTATTATCTGAAGATATATCCTTTTTCACCATGGGCCCCTATGGGCTCCCAAATCTCACTTTGCAGATTCCACGAAAGAGTGTTAGCAAACTGCTTCCTGAGAACTAAGCAGTAACTCTGGGAGAGGAATTCAGAGAGCAGAAAGAAGTTTCTCAGAAAGCTTCTTTCACGATTTGAACTGATGATATTTCCTTTATCACCGCAGGCCTCAATGCGATTCAAAGAAGTCCTCCTCAGGTTCCTCAAAAACACTGATAGTGGACTGCTGCATGAAACATAAGTGTAACTCTGAGAGATGAATTCACACATCACCAAGAAGTTTCTAACAAAGCTTCTTTCTAGTTTTCATCTGAGGATACTTCCTTTGTCACCGTAAGCTTCATTACGTTCAGAAGTATCCCATTGCAGATTTCCAGAAAACTGTGTTAGCAAACTGAACACTGAAGACAAACGTGTAACTCTGTGAGTTGCATTCACACATCGAAATGCAGTTTCTCAGAAGGCTTCTTTCCAGTTTTGATCTGAGGTATTTCCTTTTCACCATAGCCCACAATGAGCTCCCAAATATCACTTTGCAGAACACAAGATAACAGAGTTAGCAAACTGTTCCAAGAAGGGAAGGGTGGAACTCTTGTGTGATGAAGTCACACATCAGAAAGCAATCTCTCAGTAAGCTTCTCTCTAGTTATTATCTGAAGATATATCCTTTTTCACCATGGGCCCCTATGGTCTCCCAAATCTCACTTTTGCAGATTCCACGAAAAGAGTGTTAGCAAACTGCTTCCTGAGAACTAAGCAGTAGTAACTCGGGAGAGGAATTCAGAGAGCAGAAAGAAGTTTCTCAGAAAGCTTCTTTCACGATTTGAACTGATGATAGTTTCCTTATCACCGCAGGCCTCAATGCGATTCAAAGAAGTCCTCCTCAGGTTCCTCAAAAACACTGATAGTGGACTGCTGCATGAAACATAAGTGTAACTCTGAGAGATGAATTCACAATCACCAAGAAGTTTCTAACAAAGCTTCTTTCTATTTTC